>NC_063044.1:21134636-21281112 GCF_018812025.1 Megalobrama amblycephala
CCCAACCTAGGAACCAATCATGCACTCACACCTGTTTCCCCATCAGTGACACTTTATAAGCTGCACTCACACACACACCCATTGCTAAATTATCCGGGTCTTATTTAATTTGATTTCGAAGGCTGCATCCTCAAGAGGACGAGTTCTGAGAGTTGCGCTCTCAGCCAATGAATGAAAATTAATAAATTTATATGTAATTTGAAAAGAAAATGTATTTACTTGTTTTATTTTGGGTAATGCTTGAGGAGCTGGCAATGTAAAACAAATATCTGTTACAGAGACAAAGGAGGAGGATATTAGGAAGAATAAAGTTTAAAACAAAAACAAGCTTGAAACTACTTACATTTAAACACATCTTCGCTTGAATGTACATTTGCAGATGCCACCATTTATTATTTATTTTTTTCAAATAAATGACGGTTGTTAACAGCGACGCAAAGAATTGTGGGCTATCTGCAGCAGCGAAGGATACACCTCATGCATCCTCCGAATTCCTGTGAAAGAAAAACGCATTCAAAAGGTCGCGTTCAGAGAGTCCTACTTTTCTGAAATGATACAGCCTCAATGACGTATGCAATCTTCGAATGCGACCTCTGGAAGACACAGCCTTCGAAATGAGACACAGCTATCGTTTAGCCTTGTATTTGACCTTGTCTCAGTGTTCCTTGATCCTTGCCTGTGTTTTTGACCCTGGACTTTTTCCTTGTTTATGATCGTTTGCTGCCTACCTAGACCTTTGCCTGTGATTGGATTATTCTTTTGCCTTGCCTTCTTGTATCTGTTTGCTGGCGTTTGACCCTCTGCCTGTACGACTACGCTCATCCTATTAATAAAGCCTGCATGTGGATCTCCAACTCCGTTGTCCCGTCCCATACGTCACACATATAAAGGACAAAAGCATTTAAGCTCAAGCAGCGCAAACAGGAAAAACACTAATAAAGCAGACAGCGCTAGTTATCGTACAAAACGTAATGTACATAATACACTCGGGTCAGTATATGATTATCGTGTTTATATTGTTTCACATGTTCATGTTGAGAAAAAAACTATAATATCCACATGCTCAGGTGAGAAAACAAGCTGCACTGACAGACGTTGCAGAGACACAAAGATAACGATAATACATAATGCTGTGCAAAGCTAAGTTTCTAACAGCAGCACTTTGTATTTTCTGTTCGTAAATATATATCCCTCGATGAAACTTAAAGGAAGCATATGTCTCAAAATCATTTTGCTATCACATAAATTATCTTCTCTGCTCACTTGGGTTACAGCTGCGCTTACCTGTCGTGAATCCAGTGATGGACAGCTGTCTTTCCTCATTCAACGGGTGTTTTGATTTCATGTGCTTTCTCGTTATGGTGCTGATATTATGATAACTCAGTTTCAGTAATTCATTTGATCAAAAGTAATTCCATTTTGTAAGATCATTTTCATCTAAGTAATTCCAAACTTCACGAGGCAGGCGACAACATTTTGTGACGATCAAATAAAATAAACCTTTTAAACACGCTCCACAGCACCACCCAGTGCATTTAGTTATAACTGCAAGTTTTAGTTCTTAGGATTTATCATGGATTCACTGCATTACGGCCTGCAACGCAACAGAGTAAAATTCAAATAGTCTTTTTATTTTTTCAAATATTAATTACAGATTGAATATTTAAATATTGGACTATTTGTGCACACCCCTTGTATAGACTACTGCGCAGTGTCTCGGGTGTAGGTGCGGCACAGAAATAAAAATCAGCCTTTACTATTACATTTTGGCGTTGGGTTAATTTTTATAGGCGTGTTTGATCAGGGATGGAGCTAAACTCTACAGAATAGTGTCCCTCCAGGACCAGAGTTGCCCATCTATAGATCTTATACACCAGTGGTTTTCAAACCTGGTCCAAAAGGACCCATCGCTGCACATTTTGTATGTATCCTTTATTTTTCACATCTGGTTAAGATTATCAGCTTGTTAGAAGATTGCTGACATTGATGGAGGAATTTACAAACTACAATGTCTGTTCATCACTAAGGTTTATATACCAGACACAATATAAACCTAAATATACTCAAATTATTTAAATTAATTGGAAAGTATTTAAATATTCAATAAGTAAAAGAAGATATTTGTTGTTGTGATGATGTCAGACATAGCACACACAATAGTAATAACCATTCTGTACTCCGGCACGGTTAGCGATCTCACTGCCCCTTCAAGAAGGCCAGGGCCCGGTACAGAGCGATCACACTAGTGACATTAGACGGAAAGAATGAGTGCTTATGAGATGTGTTTTCCTCAGCACAAAACTGGTTATACTGTAACTATGGTTAACTTCACAGACTTCAGTGAATGAATACCAGTACAAACATGTGCGTCAAACAGACGGAGCACAGTTGAATAGAAATGAAACACTAGACGTCCTGTTCCTGGAGATCTACGTACATTCAGAGTTCAGACACACCTGAAGCAGTGAATTAAGATCTTCAGGGGCACTTGATAATTGCAGGCAGGTGTGTTTGATCAGGGTTGGATCTAAACCAAAGAGCTTAGAACCCAGGAGGCGACACTTTGATACTCTTTGGGTAACCGCCACTAGATGGCGCTCCAGTAGCGTGGCCGTCATTATGGGGTGAAAATACTAACTCAGGGGTCGGCAACCCAAAATGTTCAAAGAGCCATATTGGACCAAAAAAAAAACAAAAAACAAATCTGTCTGGAGCCGCAAAAAAATTAAAAGCCTTATATAAGCCTTATATGAAGGCAACACAGGTTGTAAGTGTATATTAGCTATATTAGCCTACTTTCAAAATGACTAAGTAGACTACAAATACCTACATAATGAGGTATTCCAGAGGTATATATTTAAAAACTGCTGAAAGCAGAAAAAAGAAGCAAATGGATCGGTGCAATTCACAGAAACAGCTGGACTCCAGGCAGAGAAACTTGGATTTGAATTTATCATTTTGTGTCAAATTGTTGGATTTTGAGGTAAAGTCATACCATATATATTGTATTGTTATATATTATGTTGACAAATCATCAATTAAATATTTACCATCTTATATTCTGCATAATTGTGTTTTAAAATAAACACTGACAAAAACTATAACGTACTGTAAAACTATATGTTTTAGGGCTGGACGATATATATATATAACATTGATTTAAGTGATTACGTGGACTTAAACCTACCTATATTGTAGTTCTATAAAATATTCACAGGCAGATTTGCTTTATGTATTTCCCGGCGTCAAATCAGGCACATATAAATGTCAGGAAACACGACTCCTTGCTGCATGTCAATATCCATGGATTAGGTTTATTTGACAAGTTGTAAGAAACACTTTCAAGTCCAACCTTTAGTGTAATTCATTTGTTTTAACTCGCGTTTTCTCAGTTTCCCTATTAAATCCAGTCACTCAGCAGGTTCTTTTGCCACTCAGTCCAGCTGAGGGAGCGCGCTTTCGGCGGGAAAGTGACGTCGATGCATACCCTCGCACCGTACTGAAATATGAGTCGCAAGCTATGACGCAAATCTTCGTTGACAGAAATGTTAAAATTTAATATTTATTATACACATTTTTACAGCATTGGAAAACGTTAAGAATGTTTGTGTCATGCTTGTCCTCCTACAGAAACCATATGAAAACAAAAAATATTTTTCCATTTTCATACATTTTTTATACAGCTCCAGGGAGCCACTAGGAGAGCGCTAAAGAGCCGCGGGTTGCCGACCTCCGTACTAACTGGACCACAGAATCCTTCACATCTTGCGCACACAAAATCTGCCAATTTCACTTTCAAATCAGAAGCGCAATTGGTGGATCCAAAATGGTCAATATTCATTCAGGTTTCCGATAGCGCTGACTAGTTGTTGAAGTAGTCGATCTCTCAACTACTCAATTAGTCTATGCAAGCCCTAGCGCCTGTGCGCTGTTTTTGTTGTAAACTCAATTTGTGCAGAGGGTGCAAATATCGCAACAGGAGCACGTTGGAGGCTTGGTCTGAGCGTGTAAAGTCTCTGATTTTGTATGCAAAATTTATTGTGTTATCTACTTGGTTTCAATTACTATTGGCTTTTAAAGAGACACACAAACAGGAGTCCTTGGCATACATTCCTTACAAAAATACATTTATATATTTAAGGTAAAAAATTTACAAAATATCTTTATGAAACATGATCTTTACTTAATATATTTTAGGCATAAAAGAGCAATTGATTTTGAATTTTGACCCATACTGCATTGTTGGCTATTGCTACAAATATACCCGTGTGACTTGTGACTGGTTTTGTGGTCCAGGATCACATTTAATGGAAACAGTGTTTGATGTTTGATGCTGTCATGAATCAAGCAACAGCTTCACAGAGTGCCTATTCTTGATCTCCTCACGATTACATTTCGATGACTTGCATCTCTTCCCCTCCGCAGAAACCACCACAGATTCATCAGTGTCGTCAAAAGTATTTATTTTTCAGTTTTTTTTGTTTTTTTAATCACAAAGTACAAAGCAGATTAGGAAAATTAGGAAGCCGGGTGTATTCAGAGAGCATCCATTACTGTTTAGTGCGTGGAATGGTGCGCTGTGATTGGTTAAGCGGATATATCGCGTTCTGCAGAAAAAGGAGACTGGCATTTGTCACGTTTTGGAAAAAAGGGAGAACACAGGAGAAAATAACACGATGGAAATCGCATTTTGCACAAAATTAATAAATTACTTTTTAATAGCATTTATCGTGGAAACTTTTTAATGGCATTTATCATATTTTTTTTGTTTGTTTGCTTATCGTGTTCGTGTTTTAAGGCCTGGAAGAATGGACAGTCCTTATCTGCCTTATCTGGGTGGATCCTCATAAGATGCTCCTTGAGACATGAAGACGTTTTATGGCTTCGTTTGAAAGCACTTGTTCACAGAGTAAACACATTGGGAGTTGGGCGTTGGTAGGAGAAGGTATAAATCCATAATTAAGGTATTCAATAGAATATTGTCTGCATTTTTTCTTGTTCGGCGAAGCCATTTTTTATGATAGTATATTTGCCTGCGCAAAAGTGGACCGATCTTTTTTTGAATTTACTGTTTGTGGACTGTGATTTTGAACAGAAAAGTGACTAAATGTCAGAGGCTATTATGCATGGAAGACTGAAATGCAGGATTTGTTGTGACATTATAAACTGAAAGAATAAGTAATACCAATATCAATCAAAATTTTTTTTGCAATTCTTGTTCTATGTTAAATGGTTGATTAATCTGTTAAATGTAAAAATCTTAAATTAGAAAATAGTTAAATTAATTAATTAAATAGTTAAATTATTAAATAGTAGTAATTATTAAAAATAAATGAGCATATGAGACTATTTATTGACATGTTTAAAACAGTTTAATAAAGCCAGCATTTAAAAACATTTTCCAGTTTTTTTCATTATCTATTTGAAAATCTAGTTAAAATATGCTAACAAATCAACTTCCGACTTTCTCCCAGGCCGTAGAAAAAAAAACATTCATGATTTATAAATGTATTTTTCATGAAAGTATGTTGTAATTATAGGCCTAAATACCTTGGTAACACCTTGTGTATTCATCAGTGGTATAATAAATACAATTAAAATTAGTTTGTGTTCATAATTAGTAAAATAGAAACAATCTTCTAACAAGGGTAAATTAATCATTAAATTAATATTGTATTATTAATTTTTAATAATACAATCTTGAAAGTATACCTAAATGTGATTACCAAATTGTCATTTTCTCCTTACAGTCTTGCGGGTTAACAATAATGCCTGACCAGTAAATTATTTTGTGAACAAAGAAAACATTTTGGCATCAGGCATTAGTTAATTAATGCCTAAAAAAATTTAAAAAAAGTTTCACCTTATAAATAAAAGTTAGTTTAATTAATTTAAAAATTTGTTAAAGGCAAGGCAAGGCAATTTTATTTGTATAGCACATTTCATACACAATGGTAATTCAAAGTGCTTTACATAAAGAAGAATAATAAAGATAAAACATAAGGAATAACAGTAAAACAGATAATTTTGCTATCTGGATGGAAGAGCTAGGAAGTCTTAGGGAGTTTTGTGTTGTTGTTGTTGTCCGTCAGAGTGGATCTAAACCTCACACGACAGGGCCGCTCTCTAGCTCTACCTGTTAAGGCACTTCAAACTGATAAACAAAGTTTCAATCTCCTCTTTTGCCAAGACACCTCAAACTACACCACACAGCCCTAATCCCCCTTCCGGAGATATCTTATCTATGCAACACAGTTCAAATTTCCCCTTTGGAAATGTCCCCTTTGGAAAGTGTCCTGACTGTAATCCAGAGATATCTTAATCATCCATCACAGCTCAAATTTCCCCATGGTTCGTCCAAATTTACCAAATTTTAACCTAATCACAAATGCTTTCTTCCTAATTCTCCCAACTTTTTCAAACAGACAGCAATATTTAAAATGCGTTAAAAATATATAAAAGAAATAACAAGATAAAATACATTAAAATGAAATAAAAACAGGAAAAGTTATTAAAAGAATAAAGAGATAATACATATAAAATAAAGTGCAATCAGTTCGGACATTGCACAGTGCTCAATCTGCAAATGCATAGGTAAAAAGATGTGTTTTGAGTCTTGATTTGAATGTGGCTACTGTTGGAGCACACCTGATCTCTTCTGGAAGCTGGTTCCAGCTGCAACTGGTGTAACAGCTAAAAGCAGACTCTCCCTGCTTTGAGTGAACCCTTGGTATTTCTAAATGACTTGATCCTGATGATCTGAGTGATCTGTTAGGTTTATATTCTGTGAGCATATCCGTAATGTATTGGGGTCCTAGGCCATTGAGTGATTTATAAACAAGTAACAGTACTTTAAAATCAATTCTAAATGCAACTGGAAGCCAGTGCAAGGACCTGAGGACTGGTCTGATGTGTTCATATTTTCTGGTTCTGCTCAGAATCCTGGCAGCAGCGTTCTGTACGAGCTGCAGCTGTCTTATGGTCTTTTTGGGAAGGCCAGTGAGGAGTCCATTACAATAATCCACCCTGCTGGTGATGAAAGCATGAACAAGTTTCTCTAAGTCTTGACTGGAGACAAAGCATCTAATTCTTGCAATATTTTTGAGATGATAATATGCTGATTTAGTTATTGTCTTTACATGGCTACTGAAACTCATATCTGACTCCAAAATCACACCAAGATTCCTGATTTGAGTTTTAGTTGCTTGACCCCTGGCATGAAGATATGTGTTCACTTTGAGAACTTCATCTTTGTTTCCAAACGCAATGACTTCAGTTTTGTCTTTGTTTAACTGAAGGAAGTTTTGGCACATCCAATTTTTAATTTCATTAATGCATTGGCACAGGGAATCAATGGGGCTGTAGTCATTAGGTGATAGGGCAAGGTAAATCTGGGTGTCATCTGCATAGCTGTGATATGCAATTTGGTTCTTTCTCATTATTTGGCTCAGTGGTAGCATATATAGGTTGAACAGGAGGGGTGCAAGTATTGAACCTTGAGGGACTCCACATGTCATGGATGTCCACTCAGACTTATGGTCACCGATACTCACATAATAACCTCTCCCTTCTAAGTATGACCTGAACCATTTAAGAACCATCCCAGAAAGCCCAACCCAACCCAAAGCTTAAAATTATTTATTGAAAATATTTGAAAATATAAGTTCTTAATTTAATATACTTTTTAATGGCTTGTCAACTTCCTATTCCTCCGCTGCGTGATTCTTGTCAGCGCTTGAGCATTGGTCGTTGCAAAAGAAACTTTAGCTTTGATGTCGCATTAAACTGGCAGATTTTAGAATGTTGTAGGCAATTCATTTACATGTAATTACAAGTTTAATCTTGTCTTGCCTGGATCTTTGGTGTAAACATGTGAACATCTAATCCAAGAACACCTGAACATCCCCCTTTCAGAAATCTTGTTCTCTGAACGCCCCGTTGAGAAACACTACACCATAGTAATGAGTTAATAATGCTTAATTACAAGTAACCAAACCCTAACTCTTGCTCTACAAGTCCACTTGAGTGAATGAACCGACTGAGTGAATTAGGACACGTTTCTGTAAGATTACACTTCTGTATATTCTCTATTTTTGTAGAGCTGGACATTTTAATAATGATCATATGACTGAGTTCAGCTTTGAGAATAAAACCAACCTGTTTGTTCCTCAGTTTCTTCATGTTTCACTCTGAATGTTTCTTCAATCTTCACGTCTTCAGTCTCATCTTTAATAATTATTTTCATATCTTCACTTTCCTCTTTAATAGACTCCATCTTCATGTCTTCAGTCTCCTCTTTAATAAACAACATCTTTATATCTTCACTCTCCTCCTCCTCTTTAATGAACTCCATCTTTAATAAAAGAATAACAGAGTTATTGGTCTAATGACCCAGTTAGAGAAAAAAACACTCAAAACTAACGCTGCAAATTAATAAACTTAATATTCAGGCATTTATGACTGATGAAAACATGATTAGTTAGTTTGCTAGTGTTTGTTGTTGTCGTTCATGTTCACTGTTTGAGCAGCACGTGTCGTGATTCACTGAATCATTTCTCAAAGTGTTTGATTCAATTGACTCGGAGTTGAAAAGTTCAGTTTCTCCATCATGACTCTCCAGAGACTGAACTCGTGTTCATGATAAACTGATTTATGATATATATAGCAGGGCTCTCAAGTTTTGGAGACAGGCAAGAGTGATTATCTGATTATCTAACAGCAGTCAAGTTGTCATTGTTTGTGTCAAACAAGTTGTGAATTTGTTGTAACATTAAAACAAGAGATCATTACTCTGTGCTCAAAGTGATGCTAAGAGCTCCAGTGGTTTCCTCTGTGGGTGAACGAGGATGATGTGACATTAAATAGTAAATAAAAATATTTCACATCGCTTGTAAAAATATTAAAACCTTGAACTGTTTCTATCGAATAAATCAGCTTAAATTCTTAAAACAAACCTTTCTTCATCAGAATCACAGCAGATGCAGGAGTGCGGCGCAGTCTTATGACGTCATGTCGTCACTCCAAAATAAAAGTCATGCATTGTCTACAATCACAGAAGTGCACAGACTGTTTTACCAGATAATTATATTTGTATTAAAATTAAAACAGTGAGAAATATGATACAAACAATCATGGTAAAAAGGTTGTATGAGTTCATAAAGCAGAGTTCATTCATATGTCCAAATTGAAACACATTAAAGGTCACACACACACACACACACACACACACACACACACACATATATATATATATATATATATATATATATATATATATATATATATATATATACCTGGAATGAACTCCAAAATACTTTAAATCTAGTATCGCTTCCATCTATTAATACAGTGCAATTGTTTTTAATTGGGTATCTTATACAATTGTATGTTTGTATTTGCTTGCTGACGTTAATGTCTTGTTTTGTTTTCTAGTATGTATAGTGTATAGAGATTTGTGGTGTATTATGCATGAAGAATCTCTCGTTTTTCTCTTTCCGGGTTTGTTTTCACAGGTAAATACAATTTATTATCTGTAAAAATGATGGAAATCACTTTGAAATATTAATGCTGAAGTACATGAACATTTTTTATTAAGGAACATATATTACATAATGCACATATATATCACTATAGTTATGTGTAACCCGTCTATTATTGCTGTGGAAAGAATCACGCTTTTTTATGGTCTGTTAAAGTACCTTCTTGATGCTTTCACACTTTAAATGTCCTTTTAATGTTTGTTGGCTGAAGGGTGAGTAGAATAATGTCGTCTCATTGTACCCAGTTTAAGAATAAAACATATTACTGCGTTCATAGAGCGAGTCTTTCACTGTTTACAGCTTAACGGAAGTAACACCCATAATTCGCGCAAAGTGATGGGGCGTAGGAATAGGGTGGATAGTGCGTCCTGACTGACTTCTGAAAAAGGGGACAAAATGTTCTATTTGTAGAAAATAAAATGCAAAGAGCAGTAAATGAGGTGGAAAATTGGGCAGATAATGGTGTTTTCGTTTTTCTGTGGCAAAAACACAAGTAATATGTTTTACGAAAAAGAAAAATAATCCAAGCTTGAATGTCAAAATGTACGGTTATCAGCTGGAACAAGTTCATGTAGTAAGATTTTTGGGTATGTGGATGGATTCTAAATTAAAATTTAGAATCCATATTTAGAAACAATAGAAAAATGCAAAAAAGGAATAAATGTTTTAAGGTGCTTGTCAGGAGCTGAGTGGGGGGCAAGTTGTAAGTCATTGAAAAGAATTTATTGTGCTGTGATCAGGTCAAACATAGATTATGGTAGTGTAGTATATAGTTCAGCGAACAAAACATTACTTAAAAAGATAGACGTATTACAAAATCAAGCTTTGCATATTTGCTGTGGTGCATTTAGATCTTCCCCGGTAGCTTCATTACAAGTTGAAATGGGAGAACTGCCTCTAGAACAGCGTAGATTCCAGTTGAGATTAAGGTACTGGTGTGGGGTAAAGGGACATCTAGAAAATCATCCAGTTAAAGTACTTCTGAAAGATTGTTGGGAATATGAATACAAAGAAATATCAAGTTTTGGTTGGGTAATCAGAAAGGAGGTGAACAGATTGAAGTTGAAAGACTATGAGATTCCCCATTCTGTTGCTATACCAGCAATTCCCCCTTGGTTGTTTCCTATGCCATTAATAGATTTACAAATTCACAAAATAATGAAAAAAACAGAGATGAATATACCAACAGATTTAATAGTTCAACAATATATAATACAAGAGTATTATTCTGTATTGCAGGTATTTACAGATGGGTCTAAGGAACCAGAGTCTGGAAGAACAGCAGCGGAAGTATATATTCCTGATTTTAAAATAAAAATTGCAAAAAGATTATCAGATCATGTGTCAGTTTTTACTACTGAATTATTAGCTATTATACTAGCTCTACAGTGGATCGAAGAAGTTCAACTAGAAAGAGCTGTGATATGTAGTGATTCTATGGCTGCGCTCACTAGTATACTAAGTGGTAAATCTGAAGATAGACAAGATTTAGTATTTGAAGTTTAGAGCACACGTGGGTGTGGATGAAAACGAGGAAGTAGACGTGCTAGCAAAGAAAGCATTAAATCATACACAAATAGAAATTAAATTAGCATTAAGTAAAGCTGAATTCAAGAGAGTGATAACATTTGAAGTAAGAAAGAAATGGCAAGAGTTATGGAATAGTGGGTCTAAAGGAAGACATCTTTTTCAGATTCAGGAGTATGTTGGAAATGAGAGGAAAAGATTTGGAAATAGGAAGAAGGATGTCATTATTTCAAGGTTAAGAATTGGACAAACAGCATTAAACTATAGTCTGTTTAAAATAGGTAAGCATGAATCGGTAGAGTGTGACAAATGTGGAAAATTAGAAACAGTGAAACATATTCTTAATGAGTGTTCTGCATATGAAAGGGAAAGATTCAAATTAATACAAGAATTAGGACAGTTGGGAGTTGATAATATTTCTTTAAAAGTATTGTTAGGAAACGGGTCAAAGCAATCAAGAATATATGAAATATTATTTAAATATCTGAAAAATACAGGAACAATAGATAGAATTTAGTTAATCTGTTTTTTTTTTGTATTTCTTTCTTCCAAATCTATGTACACTCCGCACTCCAGATCAGTAGGTGGCAGTAATGCACCTTTATCGTTGGTTTGCCAAACCGCCATAAAACACCAGAATAATAAGAAGAAGTGGGTTTGGCAAGTCAGGTAAAGTGTTTAAACTTTGTTTTAACAATGCCCACATGATTGGATAACACCCACATGCATTCTGCACACCTCTGACACAGGTCCAAGCCAAGGCGACCACCTTTCCATTTCAGACCAGTGTCATCCTTACAGGTCTGGAAAATAAGTCAGAAGTACAGCATAGTTTGTAAACAATGTGTTAATGTTCTGTTGCCTTTCTTGAGGGTTAGAGAAGTGCGCAGAATACTTATGAATCTTGAATATGAAAAATATACATAATGTAAACAAACGTTTTTGTTTCCTTTTTTTGTGAAAGGCTGAGGAGGATGTTGTTAATGCTAGCATGTGCACAGTTGGACATGGATAATTATTGAGGTAACTTTTAAATATGTCTGTAAAATATCAGACTGACAACTTTTTCAGTACAAAATATTTTTATATTTTAGAACAAAGACAAATAAATATGAATGATCTCAAATTAAAAAAAAAACAACTAAATACAAAACTATTAATACAATTGCTAAACTAAACAATCTAAACTACTAAATTACGACTAAAATGTAAACAATTTGAACTACTAAATTACTATTACTAAAATGAAAAATGATCTGAACTGCTAAACTATTACTACTAAAAATGTAAACAATCTAACTATTACTATAAAATTTAAACCAATTGAACAATGAAACAATGTAAAATGAAATAACTATTCAGATTTTAATCTTTATCCACAAAACCTCCATAACACGTTTATGGACATGTGTAATTTTTAGGTGGACTGGAAGTTTCTCAATGAGATCGTCCACACTTCGATGGTACATTGTCGTGGGAATGTTAAACTCATCGAAGTCACTGCACAGAAGAGTCAGACTTCCATACTGACTGGATACTCAGATGACTTCAGTGAGGCGCGTGACTTCCTCCCTTTCGGCAATCTGGATTTTAACAAAAAGACAATTTATGCTTAGGTTTACATCCCCTAAAAAGCACAGTGAATGTATGAGCTTATAGATATCTGTGACACAATATAACACAAACCTGACTCCTTGTAAATTATTTCCAAAGAAAGATATGTATATCAGCATCAGCCAAAAAGAGTTAAAATGTTAAATGCTGGCATAAATTCAATATTGTGCATCTCTAGTTCTGGAGAAGCAGCTAATGTGTTTCATTTTATTTGTGTATCTTCACAGTGGTGTATGTGGAGGAATTCAGCTTTCCTCTCCCACCGTCACAGATAAAGGCCTTTAGGTGAGTGAGCTCCACATCATCTCCGAGGTACAGTTCACATGTGGCTTCTTCCCGCCAGAGAGAAACGTCCAGGACATTATCCTGAGGCAGAGGTCCAGAATGGGGACCTGGTTTCCCTGTACCTCCGTCATCCTCACGGTTTATATCTGCAGAATAATAGTTAAAAATAAGTAATTCAGGTCAAATCACCCTCACTCAAATGTATGGTCTAGATTTCAGTTGTGCAGGTAATCTTTTAATGGTTGAACTGTTCATTTTTACTAACTTAAATAGCTACTTTTTTAAACAATTGAAAATTCAACTGGCCATTTAGTATAGATTATCATTCATCATCAGTTAATCAATTGTATGTTTTTCTGTTGCATAAGGGCTGGTTTCACAGACAGGGCTTAGCTTAAGATAGGACTAGGCCTTCTATTATATTTAAAGATGTCAGTGAAAGTTATTTTAAGTTAAAAGGATAATTCAACTAAAAATGAAATTTGTAATTTACTCACCCTTGATTCTAAACCTGTAATCATTTCTTTGCTGAAGACAGAAGAAGATATTTTGAAGACTGTTTGTAACCAGTTTTCGAGCCCCATTGACTTCCACAGTGGCCTGGAAGTTTCTAAAATGCCACGTAAGAAGCTGATTAGCAGGTTCAGGTGAGCTGCACTCTGTAGGACAGTGCAGGCCTCCAGGAGCAGGATTGGACACCCCTGGACTCGGCTGTTAGTCACCAAAACTGACTGAATTAATAATTAGTGAAATACACGGACTGTTTGCTGACACTTGAGTGATTCACAATGTATTGCCATCTTTTGTGTTTCTGCAGAAGTCAGTCATGTGGGCAAAATCATGAGGGTGAACAAATACATTTCATTCTTCATTGTTCATTTAAGCAACAGAGCAGAATACCGTTAATCTTTAAATACTCAATGATGACATTAACTTAAGGCTGGTTCACACTGTGCGATTTTGGCCACGATTTGGTCGTCTGAGACAAATTTTGCAAATCCTAAAAGATTTCTATAATCCTAGCCTAAAATCTGTTGTCTTTGATCGCTAGTTTGACATGTTCACAGACAGCCGATTAATGACCGCTACGATCAAAGTCAAAGACTATAGAATAACACAAGACGTGTCACTCGTATTGTTTTGAATGGGAGAAAGTGTAAAGCGCAATATGGCGGAATAAGTCCCGCCTTCTAAATAAGAGCCAATCGCCGACTGGTAAAGTCATCGCGCCACTTCAGCGGCCATTAGAATCACCGGTTTCTATAGAAACAGTCAGACGCGCGCCTCTGAAGAGACGCGCATTTAGGTCTGCGCATGCGCATTAGCTTGATCCAGCCTGAAAAAAATACAGGTTTTTTGTCATGATTCGAGCGTTTAGAAACTAAATTTATGAGTCGGTTGTTGTTAGATTTCATTGGTGATTTCAAATATGAAATTTAATCGTAAGGTTGGCGAACAGTTTTGGAGAATCTGATGTTTCCCCATTCAAAGAGATTGCATGATGCCCAGGATGCCCGAGAGGCGTTTCAAAGATGGCCGCCGAGTGAAATGACTTGTCTTAAAGGGAATTTGTCAAAGTTTACCTCCGACGAAGTTCTGGCAGTGTCAGAAGATTTGGCGCACAATCCTCCAGTGTGACTTCTCCTACGACGAATGTCAAATTGTCTTCGTTTTTCAAGACAATCCATGATCAAAATTAATGATAGAGATGTCGTTGTTAGCCACCATTTCAGTCCCGTGTGTAACGCAGCTCACGTTCATCGAATGTGTATGTTTTTATGATGTAAAACTCCGGACGAGTTTTCATGCGCGCGTCCGTTTTTAACGCGTTTGTCCTCTCGCCCTTGGAGACTCAAGTAGTCTCCCCTTGAAAATAGGTCCACTTCATTGCCTGTGACTACTTGTGATTGAGGACAGGGCTTCACTGGCAGCCTTTCCGTCCTGCTCTGTTTAGAGCTGCCCTGAATTTACTGGACGATTTTCCAAAACATAAGTTTTGGCGGCCAAATTTGTTGCTGATCGTGACGTTTTTTAGAAAATATGTCACACCCTGTTCAAAATTTGGTTCATCACCGTAGATCGAAGACAGATATATATTTGTTCCGTTACTGAGTACACAAGTTGTTCTAATTGTAAAAGATGAGCTTTTTATATTTTCCTTTTATTTTTGATGTCTTGAGTAAGTGGTAATTTGGTGGGCTTGTTGTATTTTGAATCATTAATGGTGATTAGCACTGAGTGTGTTATGTATTCTGACCACTTTGATTTGTACAGTTTCTGGAACGCATCTGCACTCCTTGCCAACTCTGCGTTTTCAGCAATAAGAGCATGACGGTGGAGCATGACTTTTAAGAGGGAGTGTCCGGTTTTTAAAGCTTAGCTTGGAGTTTGGTAAGAATGAGTGTTTTCTTGAAATCCTGCAGTTTCTTTAACTGCTTGAATGACATTCATAACATTTGCTGGGTTCATGACATCTTATAGAGTTGCAGGTGGACATTTTTTGCGTAATGTTATTATGAATCTGCCAAGCTCACATATCTTCTGGCGGATGTATTCATGCTTTGTTTTGTGAAATCTGTGCTAAATATATGGAGACTGAGCAAACTGAAGAAAGCCAAAATCATGTCTCGCAACACGAGCAATTTCATCTTCATTCATTTTACTCAGTATTCTCATTACACCTTCATCTGTTTTGCCAGAGAAGGCAGATTTTGCCACTGCAGCAATGGTGAGGACTCTCTGTCTGCCTTCAGTAGCCTTATCTGTCTTGGGCGGTTCGGACTGCATCGTCTCATGTGCCTCTACAGCTCATTTTGCACAAACATTCCCTTGCAATACAAGCAGTCTTTATATTTCTTGTGTGTTGAACCTGTGTTTTTAAATGCCCGTTGTTTGACTTTTGATGTACCTTCATTTTTATTTATCAAAAATTACCTGAGTTATTTTTTTTTAACACAGGTAACAGAACATTTTAACAATGTGAACACTTACTGCACAAGGTACAGCTGACAAGACCACGAGGGTAAATAAGCTTACTAACACCCCTCATGGCCTTGTCAGCTGTACCCCGCTCTCCTCCTCCTCTTGACTGCACTGGGCCTCATAAACCATTCGATGAATTTCAAATTTCAGCCTCTCCTTTCTGCCTGGTTTTAGTGATTTAATTTGGGGCAACAAGCTTCGAATGAATTGTTCATCTGGGTCCTCACTGTGCCATGTTGACGATGCCTCTGCCCTATTTAATGCCGTCAAGAGCTGTTTTTCAAATGCACTCCTAACACACTTGTGTTTTTTAAAACGCTCTCACTCTTGCCTCCTAGTAGCTGGGTCTGCCTGGCAGCTTGTTGTGTGTGCCTGGCTGAAAGCTGCATCTGCCTGGTTGAAAGCTGGGTCTGCCTGGCTGATTTTTTTCCCCCTTCCAGTTTGGTCTGCGCTTCTCATCAGTTGCCATCATGGGCTCCCTAACCCTTTCAGGCATGTTCCCACTGCTGGCCCTTGCTTCCATGAAAGGGTTGATGAAGGCCCATGATGGCACTATATTTCCACTGCTTGCCACCTGCTGCTGACCCACTTCTCTTTTGGTCTTTTACTTTATTAACCTCCCGCCTGTAAGTATCACAGAGGTTTTTCCACTTTTTTTACATTTCTCAGCTAAAAATACAAAACACAAACAGAAAATACACAGCACACATTATTATTATGTATAATCATTGCTGTGGGTGTGCAGCATGTCTATCATATCATAGCTGTGAAATATAATTTTTACACACGTTTGTGTATACATATTCATAATTTGAAATGAGAATATTTGAGTTAAATCATGCAACTATAAAATTGTTAAATAGCATCGTTTTTAGTGTTTACCCACAATCTCTGACACATTTTTTCAAGAATCGTTTTTTTTAAGTGTGTCTTTGTATGAACACAGAGACATATCATACAGTACAGGGAAATTACTGACCGGTAAAATCAACTTCTCCATCTTGCCACAACACCACACTACAACAGACATATTACATGCACTCCACACTTCACTCCTATTGGTTGTCGCTCGCGAAATTTGCTTCTGATTTGCATAAAGTTGAAATATCTGAACTTTTGTCGCTTGTCTCCCGTCGCTTGACCATAGACTATAAAAAAATATGGACGTAGTGTCCGTGACGTAACCCGTAGATTTCTTAGATCAATAAGTTTGAATAAAGCGTTGTTTCATGTGTTGTTGACTTGTGTGTGTGTGTGTATTTATTTATTGTGATGGTTAATTTTATTCCTATTGTCAGTAGGGTAGAGTGGGGGAAAACGCCCCCCCTTAAGGAAAATGTGACATTACAGTGAAACAAAACATAAATGTGACTAGAATTGCCATCCCGGTTTTGAGTGACTATGGCAGGAGTTATTCACCAAATATTAAAATAGCTCAGCCTTCATAATTAATTAGTATTTTGACTGAAAATATTTTTGTACAAAGGGGGCGTTTTGCCCCAGCGGTGGGGTAAAACGCCCCCCAAGGTGGGGTAAAATGCCCCCTTTCTTACCCCTTTCCACTTTTGGCACCCCTCACACCTTATCCAGTCCCCCCCCACTAATTGAAAATAACTCCCCACAGTAGAGGCATTCTGTATCATCTTTCTTCTTATTCTTCACTTCAGCTGCGCTTTTGCGTTTAACTTTTTTGTGTGCCTTTGTTTTGTGCAGCTATCTTGTCCTCCAACATTTTTTTATATGGCGAGGAGGTCAGTACAGCTGAAGATTCACATGCCCTCTTTCGTGGCCTCTTGTTTTTTATTCTTGGCCTAGGGGACAGCTCTTCTAGAATCGAGGAGGGGGACTGACTCGGTCCTTTAAAAAGGAATAAAAAAATACATTAGAATACAGAAAACCACTGAGGCCTGTCAAAAGAACACACACACACACACACACATACAAACACAAATTTTAGTGATGAATAAGATGATGACGATGATGATGATGACAATGACAGTAGCCTAACAGTAATAGAGGTTGTAATACAAATTAAATTACCAGCTGGATTGTGTTTTCAAGTGACTGGAAGTTTAATTAAGCTTTTTATAATACATATAGACTAGTTTTTCTTACCATGTTCGGCTGGCATCTGGAGACTTGTCCCAGGCTGTGGTTGGGAGTGGGTGCTAGTGCTGGGGACCACAGATGATCCACTGGGGCCTGTCAAGAGAACACACACACACACAATTTAGTGATGATAAAGATGACGATGACACTAGCCTTATAGTAATAGTAGTTGTAATTGTTTACCAGCACTTATCTCCTCCTCAATCTCTCTGCTGTCCTCGAGGGTTGGATCTGGCTCCTCAGTTACTTTGGCTCCTTCAAAGTCTTCATCATTGTAGACGGTCTTGTCAACAGGCCACATCTCACAGCCCTTGAAACCCTTTTGGCACTTCCCCACACACGCTGAAGCTGAGTAGGCTTTATTGAAAAGCCCACACACAGCATAAATATCTATTCGTTGTCCTGGGTGAGAGGTCATCCAGTTATCTGCAGCTGTGTTGGATTTTGCCTTAAAAGACTTGAAAAAGGTGCGGTCTAATGGCTGCAGTGGGATGGGATGGTAATCATTATCACCCCACGCTCTCTCGCAAGCAACACAGCCTCGAGGGTCTTATGCGAGTGGTGGCCATCCAATATCAGAATGTGAGGCCTCTGAGGAGTGCATCCAATGGTGTCACAAAAATGTCTCAGCCACTGGAGAAGCCAGTGTCCATCCACCCTGAGTCAGTCACTCCACCAATCGATCTTGCTGGGGCACCACACAGTAGATGCTCATTCTTTCTTTTTCTTGGAAAAATGAACAGTGGTGGTACAAACTGCCCAGCGGCATTCATGGAACAGGCAGCAGTGACAGTAAAGCCTCTTTCCGCACTTGTGACTCTTGCCACCTGCCTCTTCCCCTTTGAAGCAACAATTTTGTTTGGCTTCTGTACATTCTGGACACCCACCTCATCCATATTCCACAGACGGGAGGGGTCAACATTTTCACCAAGCCTATGGAGCTCATCCTCATAAATACAGAAGAACAGGTCCACCTTCGGTCTGTTGAACCCCACCATCCTAGAAATGCTCGTCGTCTGTGGAGTCCTGACAGACAGGGTTCCTTGTCTTCTTAGAAAATTATAGAACCAGTCTTTCCCTGCTATCTTGCGCTCTGAATTAAAACAATGGTTCAAGCCTAACCTCTCTGTCAGGTCATAGGCCAGCCTCCTTAAATCAATCGTTAAAAACGAACAATGCCCTCTCCATTGACTGAATGTGCTCAGTTAACTGGAGCTTGAATGACGACGTAAAAACTACTTTGCGGCCTAAACACTTTGATCCAGGCTCCAAAACTTTTTTATCCCCATGCCGCCTCAAGGCCTTTGGGGGGACTCCAAATTGATGGGCTGCAGCCTTCAAAGCAGTTCCCTCTTCAATCACTCTGATGGCATTTTGTAGAGCTTGCTCTGTATAAGCACCACGGTTACTTTTTCTTTTATATGTCCGCATCTATATGGAGAGAAAAAAAATAAAATATATATATATATATATATATGAGGTTGAGATTTCTACGCTAGGCCTTTATGGGGTTGATAATTGATGTATTTGTTCACCACTATCACCAAGACAAACAGAAAACCCTAAATAAATATTAAACTTATAAATTTGTATATTTATGTAGTGAAATATATTCAATAAATGCATTAAAAGCCACTATGTCTTATCATTGGGTCACCTAACCACCTTCCATCAGTGAGCTAACTGTGCTATCAAGCTAGCCTAATGCTCACTTGAGGTAATTTTTTTTTTTTTTTTTTTTGTTCAAATATTTTGATTTTACCACCTAGTTATACTGCATTAAGTGTAAAACTGTCACGATCACCATCTGTTCCTGTCATGTTCCTGTCACTTCCCGGACTACATTTCCCATCACCCCCCCTGTCAATCACATGCACTCACTCCACCAATCATCTGTTGCCGCATACAGCCATGCACACTCCACACTAATCACCACACCCAGCTGATACGCATTACCTGGACTATAAAGGACTCACACACACACCACCTCACCGCGAAGTCTTGTTTCCCCAGTGTACAATTCTGAGCATTTATATCCTGTCTGTTGTTGATCTTGCCTGTTACCCGTTTACGATTCCTCTGCTGCCTACCCCTGACCTGTGCTTTGTTTACCGACCTGTGAGTGATATCTGCCAGTCCTGACCTCAGCCTGTATCTGGATTACGATTCTGTCTGCCCTCTGCTATTCCTGTCTGCTCCTGTTTTGACCCTGCCTGTACAACCATGCTCACTGTAAATAAAATGCTGCATTTGGATCTTACCATGAGTCCCACCTCGTTACAATAACAAAGGATTTGATAGACAGAAATATGTTATTATAGTAATTATGATAGAGAGAAACTATGCCCTCTGGGGGGGCGTTTTACCCCACAAGCTATGACTTTTTAAAAAGATGTTTAAATTTTTAAATATAATTATATTCCTTATAAATAACATATCCTCTCAAACTACAGACTTCACTATTCATCTATCATACATCACTGTGATATCCTGCAGAACAATATTCTGTTAAACACTTGTTTACTAATATCTGAAAATTATAGCGCTTACCGTGTAATCTTCTTCTCTTCAAATACGTCGCTGGTGTCAGCTTCTCCAAGGAGATTTGTCTATCCCCGTTGTCAAACGTAGTGCATAGCAACAGTGAAAATGTATCTTGAATCCCTCTAGTGGTTATTTTGGGAAAAACAGGTGGGGGGCGTTTTACCCCACTCTACCCTATAACATTGTAACATGCTGCAAAACGCACGCACAAAAGAGAACATTTCGATACAGAAACGATGGGACTGATTTATTATCCCTTTTCACCACTAACGACGGGTTTATAAAGGGGTTGTGTCGATATGTGATGGATTATCGCTGAACAAACGCACGCGCAGAGCCGGATTAACGCAAAGGCAAACTAGGCACGTGCCTAGGGCCCGATTGGCGGGATGGGGCCCAGACAGAGGGACAAAAAAAAAAATATTAATAATAATAAAAATAAAATAAAATGTACAAATGTCCTATCTACAATTTATTTCAATATTTATTAATTAACTAAAAATAGTGACGATGTTTATCTTAACCATAGACTGTTACATTACGTCACATTAACGCCAACCCATGACTGTATTTATATAGAGGCGGCGGCGCCAGCCAGTTAAGTCCGAGGAGACGTCAGCAGCGGTCAGAGGTCAGAGCGGGACAACAAAGCTAGCAGGCAGGTGTGTTTTGAGTAGGCTAACATTCAAGATGCTTTCGGGTGCGGCAAAACGTAAAAAGAAAAAAAATGAAGAGGAACAAAAGAAGAGACAGCGGGGGGCTTTACAGAAGTTTCTGTCGGGCAGCCGTCCGACAGCTGTGAACCTGCTCGAGTCAGCAGAGCCAAAGGCCGAGCCAGGCCCGAAGACGCGGTGGAAGATGCGGCGGAAGACACTGTGGCACCCGCGCCGTCAACATCAGCGCCGTCACCGAACGACAAACTGATGGAAGAACAGCAGCCAGCCAGAAGTGAGCCCAATATCGTTTTGCAGCAGGAGCCTCTAGACCCAGAAAGGGTATTAACAAGCTACCCATCTGATCCTGCAAAGTGGGACCAAATTGATGACAGGATGCGTGAGTACTTTGCACTAAACCATCCCTGTCAAAATATTGGAGATTTCTCTGCATCACAGAGGAAATATGGAGACATTAACCGAAGCTTAACCAAGGAACATTTCTTTAGAAAAAAGCTAAATGGAGAAACCCTGTCAAGAAAATGGTTAGTGTACTCACTGTCTACTGGCACTGTATTCTGTTACTGCTGCAAGTTGTTCAGTATAAGAGACAATCAATTTGTCACTGGATTTAATGACTGGAAAAACTGTGCTAATCGCTTGCATGAACATGAGAATAGTATGGATCATCGTACTGCTGTGCTGAGTCTATCATCACTTGGAAATAAAAATGCACGCATAGATTCAAACATAGTACAGCAACAGGAGTCTGAGAGAGCATACTGGCTCAACATTTTGAAACGTATAGTGGCAACTATTCAGTTTCTTTCTTCACGAGGACTGCCCTTCCGTGGGGACGATGAGTTAGTAGGATCAACCCACAATGGGAACTTTTTGGGCTGCTTGGAGTTAATTAGTCGCTTTGATCCACTTCTGTCAGAGCATCTAGCCAGATATGGAAACAAGGGCAGGGGACATACCAGTTACCTGTCCTCTACAGTTTGTGATGAGTTTATTCAGCTGATGGCTGAGAAAGTTCTGCGTGCCATTGTAAAAGAAGTTAAAGATGGCAAGTATTTCTCCATCATTGTGGACTCAACACCTGACGTCACACATGTTGATCAGCTTGCTTTGATAATTCGCTATGTCCTGAAGAAAAGTGGTGAGCCTGTCGAGAGATTTTTGGAGTTCATACCACTACATGGTCATACTGCAGAACACATGGAGGAAACACTCAAATCTGAGTTAAAAGAACTGGACATTGATTTGATGGACTGTCGTGGGCAGAGCTACGACAATGCTAGTAACATGGCAGGGAAATATTCTGGACTCCAAGCAAGAATAAAAAATAAAAATCCTAATGCTGACTTCATACAATGTTCTGCACATTCTCTTAATTTAGTTGGTGCATGTGCAGCAGAATGTTGCCTAGAAGCAGTTTCATTTTTTGGCTTCATTCAAAATCTCTACAACTTCTTCTCAGCTTCAACTCGGCGGTGGGAGATTTTAACAGCCCATCTCACAAAATGTGAGCGAGGTCTGACACTGAAGAGCCTTTCCGGCACAAGGTGGTCTGCAAGAGCTGATGCAACAAAAGCTCTGAGATTTGGCTACAAAGCTATACAGGATGCTTTGAACGAAATCAAAGTTGACCATGGAACCCCCAGAGCTGCTCAATATGAGGCGAGTCAATTAATAACAGTGATGGAAACCCTTGAAACTGCAGTTATGACAGTACTGTGGGATGAACTGCTGAGAACAATCAATTTAACCAGCAAAGCATTGCAACAGGTACAAATTGATGTATGTACTGTTCCTATTCTGTACAGTTCACTCATAGAATACATAGGACAGGCCAGAAATGATTTCGATGTCTATGAAGCGGAGGCCAAGACTCTCACAGCGACAGAGGGATACAAAGCAGATAGCCAAAGGAGACGAGTGAAGAAAGTTATGTTTGGTGAGTCTGCAGGTCCAGAGGTGCGGCGCTCAGGCCGTGAAGCATTCTTGATTGACACACATTATGTCACCTGTGACTGCTTGTCACAAGAATTGAAACAACGCAAAGACTCATACAAAAACGTGGAGGAGAAATTTGGTTTCCTTACTAAAACGAAATCAATGAACATTGAACAAATCCGTGCAGCCACAGAAAAGCTGAAGAAAATATACCCCCAGGATCTTGAGGAGGACTTTACAGCAGAGTTTTGCCAGTTCATCTCAATGGTAAAAGATGAAGAATCAGTCATGGCCATGTACAAGAAGTTCCTAGAGCTAGGCTTGAGGGATGCTTTCCCTAATGTGGACATTTGCCTTCACATGTATCTGACATTACCGATTGCAAACTGTTCAGGAGAAAGATCATTTTCTTTGTTGAAACGAGTAAAAACATACCGGAGAGCAACAGTAACAGAAAAAAAACTGAATGCCTTTGCCCTGTTGGCAATTGAAAATGGATTCACAACTGGAAAAGGATTCTGGATTTTGAAGACATCATCGAGGACTTCACCTCATCAAAACTCAGGAGAAAGCATCTGTAAATGTAAGTTTTCCATTTAAACATATAAATCTGAATAAGTAAAGTGAATATTAAAATCAAATGTAAGATGCATATAAATTAAATGTATAATATAGGGCTATACTTTCTACTATAATGAAATGAAATATGAGAAACAAACCAAGTATATTCAAATCTCAAACAGCTGTCTTATGTATACATTTTATTATTTCTCCACAAGATTGTGAAGATGCCGTCAAGACGTGTTTCTGCTGTGATGGAGGCCTGTGATGCTGGAAGGCTGAAGATTATGCCTGAGTGGAGCATGCTAAATGGTTTCCTTAGTAAGTGTTGCTGGTTTTATTTATTTTTATTTTATTTTTTTATTTTTTCCAAATATTTTTATTAATTTTCAAATAATAACAAAGATAACAAAAAAAAAAAAACGAAACATGTATCACTCACACACACATTCACATAATCAGAGACCTGCACCTATCAGAGATAAAGTAAAACAACATTTCCGTGTCAAGTTTTAAGTTACAAGAAAATCTAATTCAAAATGATAATTAAAGATAAAAACAAATGTAAAAAAAGAAATAAATCAATAAAAGAATAATGGCATGGCCCTACTTTACATATGATATAATAATCATGTATGGCTCCCATAATTGTACAAAGTCCTTTATTTTACCCTTGGAGATATAAGTCAGCCTTTCCAGTCCAATGCACTCTGAAAGTTCTTTTATCCATTGTTTTATAGAAGGTGCTTCCATGCTCTTCCAGTTCATAGCAATGGCTCTTCTGGTATGTAACAATCCAAAGTCCAATAGTCTAGTGTGTTTCTTTGTTTGTGAGAAACCTGTAGGATATATTCCCAGTACACAAAGTTTGGCAAAATGTGGTATTTTAAGATTAAACCGTTCTGACAAACAGTTTATGACATCCTTCCAGAACTTCTGTATATCAGAACATTCCCATAGACAGTGAATTAGAGTTCCTTTATAATTTTGGCATTTTGTACATATATCAGGAATATTGCTAGACATATGATTGAGTTTTTCAGGTGTTATATAAACCCTTGTCAACCATTTATACTGTAATAATTTAAGCCGCGTGTTTATGATTTGTTTTTGCGCCTTTAAACATGCTTTAGTCCATTCAAATTCCTCTATTTCTTCTTGAATGTCTTTCCTCTATGCGTTTAATTTGTCTACAGCAGACTCTTTAGAGTTAGACATTATTAAATTATAATATTTTGACAACTTTTCACCTCTTTTTTCAATTATTTCCTCAATTAATGACAGTTTGGGAATGTACATAATATCTGTAGACCTGGAAGACATAAAACTTTTAAGCTGTGAATATTAAAAAAAAAATGTTTTGAGGGAATCTGGTGTTTATCACACAATTATTGAAATGTAAGAAGTATTCCATCCATATACAAGTCTTTAATAGTCTGAATACCTTTACTTTTCCATAGTTTAAATCCTCCATCCTTATATTTATTATTATTTATTGTTAGACAGTTTCTAAATGGTCTTGATGAATGTGAAGGGGTCATGTTTGCCTTCTTGTTCTTAATTACAACATTTATAAATGTTGTAAGCTATTGCATTTTGCAGAAAATCTTAATTACAACATTTATAAATGTTGTAAGCTATTGCATTTTGCAGAAAATCTTAATTAAATGTGTTGATTAAATGATAATATAGATAAACTTATTTGCTCTGTTTACATAGTTTACTGACACCTATTGGTTATTTACTGGTACTACTGCCTTAACAATGACACTCCCAATGGATGAGGATAATTAAATAGCATTTAATAGAGCCGTGTAATGACGTATAAATAATGAATATCAAAAAATAGTCTGATAGACTGTTTAATATACAACACAACCTATTTGTAACCAAAGACTAGGCTATGTAAAATGTGAATTAACTTTTATTAGTAACTTTGGTAAGTTTCAGATTTCAATTCATAAATAACATCGATGGAGGGGGCCCAAAAAATGCAGCCTGCCTAGTGTAGTCCATTTATTTAATCTGGCTCTGCGCACACGCATGCGTTATTCTGTTGTCGTTCTACCGCTAGTCGAAAACACGTCACCCTAAATCTAAGCACTGGCTAACACAATACCGTTTTTGCATCAAAGGATTTTCCCTCTAACACACAATACTTCCAGTTATAATTTTCTGTTCTGTGCTTTCATATCAGGATAAGAAAAATGACAGAGATTAGCAGCTCGGAAGATAACCTGGACGTGCCTTTTGAGGAGTCGATGATTGGTTGGCTGAATTCCTTGGAAAAGTTTGCAAGTGAGGAATTCCACAGACTGAAAGAAAGCAACAAAAGCCTCCACGAGTCATTGGATGACCAGATGATCAGTGACATGGCCGCACTTAAGACCGAGCTCAGAGGATCTGAGAAAGCATCTGGAAGGAAAGGTCAGCGGTGCTCCTGCCCACTCTGGAGGCCAGAAGAGACCAGCTTCCTCGGCCAACTGGACTCCTGAACAGAAGCAGAGACGGTCTGAAGAGCTGGACAAGATCCTGGAGCCATTCTGGCCAGAGAGATCCGATGCACGAGAGAAGCTGACTGAAAGGCAGCAGGCCTTCTTCAGCTATATGATGGACGTGCTGAAAATCAAAGGTGAGAGCGCTTTAAGACTCTTAACTGTTTGACAGGTTCTCTCAATAGAAGTCATGTCATGTGAAACTAAAAACAACCTCCTGATATTTCTGTCAGATCGGAGAAACCTGGAGACGAACGTGGCGACGGTCCTCAACGAAGGGGTTTCCGGGGGCGTCTGGGAGGAGGACTGGACTCCTGTGGCTGCTTCCTCAATAAACAAGCTACAATTAGTTCAAAATGCAGCTGCTAGAGTTCTTACCAGGTCAAGAAAATATGATCATATATCACCAATCTTATCATCTCTACACTGGTTACCTATTAAGTTCCGTATCGATTATAAAGTATTGCTAATGACCTATAAGGCTCTAAATGGTTTAGCTCCTGTCTACTTAACCGATCTTCTATCACCCTACAATCCTTCACGCTCTCTAAGATCACAAAACTCTGGACTTCTGGTTGTACCTAGGATAGCTAAGTCCACTAAAGGAGGGAGATCGTTTTCACATTTGGCTCCGAAACTCTGGAATAGCCTTCCTGATAATGTTAGGAGCTCAGACTCGCTCACCCAGTTTAAAACTAGACTAAAGACGCATCTCTTTAGCCAAGCATTCACATAATGCATCTCATATCAGATCAATTGCACATGACTATCTTTGCTTAATGTTATGAACAGCAGCTACTCCAATTATTCTCCATTTGCTTTTCTGTTTTACTGTGGCTAGAAAGTTCATCAGCTTCAGTTCGGATCCAGCCTCTTAAGAAGACCTCAGATGACCAACACCTATGAAGAGACGGCACCAACTCCTGTGAGGACCTCAGAAGACGCAACATCTGGATCAACATGCACATTGCCCAATTTCTATATATCCTAATTATTGTTAATATGTAATTCATTTTTCAGGAGCTCATTGCTTCTACGTTCAGTTAAACTGCTAACAGTGTTTGTAAATTAATTGCCTAAATTATTACATTATTTGCTAACTGCATTCTTTAAATTGTAATGTTGACATGCATTCTCTGTAAAGCTGCTTTGAAACGATATATATCGTGAAAAGCACTATACAAATAAATGTGAATTGAATTGAATTATGAAACATATGTGACATCACTACTCGGATATAGGGACATTTATGTACATATATTACATTTCTGTATGGGTCTACTTGTGTGGTGATCATATGACTGTAGCAGGTGAATATTTGCCAGAGTTTCCTGTGTTTTTACAACTGAGGCTGTTGTTAGTTGAACACCAAAACGTCTTGTCAACTTGTTTTTATGTAGTCGATTTTTTTTTTAATAAAGAGATTGTTTGAACACTAATATTTTAATGATTTTATTTCTAGAATTAAAATTCATGCAGAAAATGTAATAAAGAAATGAAACAGTAATGTTCTCAAGTGCAAAAGTACAGCCTATAGACTGAGTTCAGATCAGATGTGTGTTGAGCCAGTCTGAATATGAACTTTATCACACTGAAGAACAAGTTTCACAACTGCTGTCCTGTCAAAGCCTGATCTCTCTTATGTTAGTGGTTATGGTTAGGGCACATCACCATAGAATCTCTGAGGGACAGTTCCTATGACATTTAAGCATTAATGAAAAAGACATATTTATAATGAAATCTACTTCTCTATCATGCCCTGGTACAGTGTCACTATATATCAACTCTAGCAGGATTTCAAACTTTAGTCGGTCAGACTAGAGGAAGTTTAGAGAAAGAACTGTAACTATATATAATAAAGAGGAAGACTGACAGAAACAGAAAATGGCTGATAAGTGTGATCTGTGTCTGCTGGGACTGATCATTCTCTCTTCACTTCTCACAGGTAACGAAATCTGAATTTTCTATAAAGACATTTAGTGGAATTAGTCTGGAAAGAGTTGATTTGAACATGCTCAGTTTATTCTTGCATACATTCACATTGTGATCTCAGAGCTGTGAATTGATACATACAGATCATACTGTATTATTCCTGATACTGGACACAGAGTCACTCAAACATCTGATGATCAACAATTATCTTCATATTCAGAGATTTCAACAGCGCTCTGATCAACAAAAATACTTTATTCTGTAGAGAGTGATGTTTGTGTTCATGAGGAAAAAAAGGCTTTGATTCTTCTGCTCTTTATGTTGGTATGTTTTGCCTTCATTCATTAATATATAGCATTATGATTGATTAGATGTACATGTGTTTCAGATACCAGTGGAGTGGATGATCCTCATGTGTTCATCAGTTCTGGTGAAAATGTCCATCTGTCCTGTAATAATGCTCTTTCTGACTGTGAATCAACTACATGGACCTACTATAACAGATACAGACATTCAGCAGTAGTTGAACTGATTACTGGAGGGATAAAGAAGAAAGACACAGAGAGACATGAGAGACTGAGTCTGGGGGTCTGACTGCTCTCTGAACATCAAGAACGTCACAGAAGAAGATTATGGATTATACATCTGCCAACAATATGTGAATGGAGGAAAACAAGGAACTGATGCACATGTTTATCTGCATGTTCTTCAAGGTAATTTTATGATTTTGTGATCAATTTAAAAAGGGTAGATTTGTACTCAGTTGATTATTGTGTCTTATTTTCAGTGTCCCCATCATCCTCCTCACAGACTGAGATCAGTCCAGGTCGCTCTGTGACTCTGTCCTGTCAGTTGTATTCATATACTGGATCCCCCTGTGATCATTGGGTTCGTTCTGAGGGTCTTCAGCTGTTGTGGGTGAATCAGTCTGGTGTTGATCTGAAGACAGACTCCAGATATCAGATATCAGCTTCAGGACTCTGTATCATCACTCTGACTACAACACTCCTGAATGAAGATGACAACAGAGAGTGGAGATGTCGGCTTACTCTCAGAAATCAACTCAAGACCTCAGTCAGATACACTGTCAAGTATTCAGGTGAGAAACAATCTCATGAATCAGTTATGGAAGAGTTTTTATTATTGTGTGTGTTAAAATATGATTGTCATATTCTACAGTAATGAACAATTATCCTTTACAGCTCAGGATGTGCATGAATCTACAGTCAGAGGTAGAGTCAGAATGGTTTGAAATCACATTCGATGTTTCGATGGATGGCTTTTGTCTTTGTCTGTAATTGTCTCCAGTCGTCTCTGACTCTGAGCTCGATCTCTTCTTCAGTCACAGTGATTTCTGTCGCTGCAGTCGCTGTTTTCCTTCTTGCTGTTCTCTGGCTGATCCGCAGAAAAACAGCTGGTGAGTTTCAGATTTACTCCTTTAGAACAATTAAAAATCTCAGATCTCACTGTGATGATGAGCAAACAATCACATGTTCAGACTGAGTGTATCATAGAAACATCTGGATTATATCAAATTATCAATCAGAAGTTTATTCCTGCTGAGAATTCCTGTAATGTCAATCTCAAAGAGTTATCAAGTCAAATTTATCATTCATTTTAATGCTTCAACAACATCTTATTGTTACATTCTGTCTTTCATGTGTGTTTTATCATAAATTCTCAGGTAATAAAAAAGGGACAGTCGACTCTGCGGTGAGTTCAGTGATTTAGATCTGATTACTGTCTTTAAAGCTCAATAAAGTGTCATTCATGCAGTTCAACTGTTTGTTGTCTGAAGGTCAAAGATGAGAATGAACATAAAGGGACGTATGAGACGATCGACATGTCCACTCCTCCTGCTGCCAGAGCCAATGTGAGTCAACTAAATCATCAAACATCACATTCACTGTCTGTTCTCTAATGTGATTTACTGATCGCTTTAGTGTTATTCTACCTATTATGGTGAGAGATATGTGTCTGTTGTGTGTATTAAACTTGATTCTCTGCATGTTTACATTGATGTTTAGGAGCAGACAGATGATCATGTGACTTATTCTGAGGTCACTTCCTCCAATAAAAAGCCAGTAAAATCGTTCAGTGTGAGTAGATACCAGCACTTTCCTTGTTCTTCATCACTGTCCACTGACCAGTCCTATTCAGAGAAAATCACAGCTGTTTCTCTCATCTATACACTGCTGAAATGAGTTTGACTCTCAGATGAATGAAGCTTGTGCTCTAATAATAATAATAATAATAATAATAATAATCAATATTAATGGACAGAATCTGTTCTTCTTTCAGGATCATAATGATACAGTGACTTATGCTGCCATCAGAGGAGCAGAAGATGAACCGCAGGATGAACTTTATTCTCTGTGAACAAGAACAAGACCTTCACAAATAAACATTAATGACAGATCATGAGCTCATCAGATCAGGAGCAGACGGCACATTTTCATCTCTCTGGTGTTTGGAGGAATTAACTTAATTCAGATATTTGTTGAATGTACAATCAAACAATTAAAAAGCAAAGTACGGTAATGTTTCCTAAATTTTCAACCCAAAGCAGCAGAAACTCTTTCTTTATAAGTCCTCTCTTCTTGAGAATGTTTATTTAGGTAACACTTTATAATAACTGCACACTAAATGATTCTTTAAACCTACTTAATTCAATTATGGACAGTGGTTTCACACAAGCAAATTGTTTTTCATTAACATTAATGGAATTTTTGAGTCTATGTAAACTTCACGTGTTGTGACAACACAACTGAATGAGGATGAGTCTATTTAAAATAGTAATATCCAACCAAATCCATGTAATTGCTTCCCTGTAACTTAAACTGGTTAAGTTTAGTGGACATGCTTTAGTTTATTTAAAACTGGCCAAATAGGTTTCATTCAACCAACACAAGGAGATTTGTTTCAAATCAGTGATTTCTATTTAAAGTAACTCCCTTCAAAGCAGCATTTATTTGTGTGTGATTACCTTGTAGAGACAAAAAAAGACAAGATGTAACAAGTTATCAAACTGTATTTGTCAGTTTTAAACAGCCTGTTTAGTTATTACAATCAAGAGTCTTTAAACTTGAGCAAATGCTTTTAACAGTCTGATGTAAAAGTAATTTTAGATAATGTTAGATTCAAAAGACTTCTGCACACTCAGAAAGTGAAAATTAACCTGGTAAAAAAAAACCTGGTAAAAGATTTTACAAATTATTTTACAAATTTACACACACACCAAAAAAATCCTATATGCAACCAAAATGTCCAGATGGTAGTGTGCTTTTCAGTGCACTTTATTGGATAACTTTCTGCCATCAACTTTTGCAGTGCTTTGAAAGTATACCTGAATCCAGGAGGGTAGCTCAAATTCAGTCCATATATTAGTCCCATAAACATGGCTGTTGCATATGGGACACTGCTAAGGTCCTGAAGAACATTTTGCCCCTCTAACACCACTCCAACATCTGCAAGGCTCTCTTCTATGTTTGCACCTACAAGTCTTATGAAATAAATTCCCATCAGAGTCTTCTGAATCGCCTCCTGTCTGTTGACAACGTCTGTATCCTAGAGAGGATATTTAAAATAAAATAAAAAACACAGTACTCTTAAATTCCTGTGTATTAACTTTAACAAAGCATTTAACAATATACTCCCAAATCATTCATGATTACGCACTCTCTCTTCACTTCAGTGTCACCAGTCTAAAGATGCAAATAACAACATTAACCAAATATAGCCTTTACCCTTTAAAATAATTCACCTTTCTATAAGATAACCCTGCCATTGCTACTATCATACTCAACCACTCAGTTATCCATCTTCCTCATGCTTTACATCAGAGGTGTGAAAGCTTGCTCCTAGAGGGGCTGTTCTGCAGAGTTTAGCTCGACCCAAATTAAATGCACCTGAACCATCAATTTGGGAATTTTCAAGTAAGAACAAAGTGTTAAACTTCCAGGCTGTTGTGCTGAAGTAAGTTAGAGCTAAACTCTGCAGAACATTGTCCATATACAATAGTGTTATACATGTAACATCTGTCAGTTACTTTGCATTTACTGTATTTATCATGGTAATAAACAATTGTGGTAAAGGTTCTTGTGTAGTGGGAAGGAAGAGGACAGGGATCGGCTTTGGCTGCTGACAGTCTTTATTCTCACCAGAGAAAATATCAAACACATAAACAAAAAGACGGTGCAACGCACACTCAATAATTCCACATCCAAGGACGGGCTTCACTCCAACGAACGAGCACGGCTCACTCTGCGTGACTGTCAGCAGTCCCTCTCTCTCTCACACGCTCCTGCTTCTCCTGGCGTTTTATCCCGTCTCCACGCCAATTACTGGAACAAGAAACAGGTGTTCGTGATTTACATTCAACCCGTTCAATCACCACGCATCCCCAGACGCTCCCTCCTGCTGCAGACCCCGCTAAACCACGCCCCCCTCGCCACAACAATCTTATTTATGTTTTTTTAATGATTGCTCATGACCATAACCCTAGTGAGAGAATATTGTTTTAAAGGGTTAGTTCACCCTAAAATGAAAATTCTGTCATTAATTACTCACCCTCATGTCGTTCTACACCCATAAGACAAATTATTATAAAAATATCTAAATAAGACAAATTTAGATATTTTTGATGAAATCCGAGGAATCTGATCCACTCATAGGCAGCAACATCATTGCACCTTTTGACGTCCAGAAGGGTAGTTAAAAACGTGGTTAAAATAGCCCATGTGACTACAGTGGTTCAACCTTAATGTTATGAAGTGATACGAATATTTTTTGTGGTCAAAACCAAAACAAACATAACGACTTTATTCAACAATTGGAGCTGTTGTCATACGTAGTGAACCAAGTGCAGACTGACTTGTTTACGTCCGAATAACAGCATTATTGGCCGACTACTGTGTCAGCATCACATGCACGTGTTCGGCCAATACTGAGTTGGCGTTCGGACGTAAACAAGGAAGCCTGCACTAAATTGACTACGTATGAACTATCGTATTCTGCACACACCTCATTGATAGCCTAAACCACCTGCTATTCGTGCAGATTAACCTAGAAGATGAACGTAACGCTTAACGTGTATGTTAACTAAACACGTTGCATTCATATGGTGGATTCATCTGCTTATCTGCACATTTAGTTTATTAACACTCTGGGGTTCCTCATTTAGGAGTCACAATCAGGACCTTTGCGGTCAAAAGTGACCAGACCCCTGAAATCAAATGAGACCGATGAAAGTTAGCTGAGGGAAGGGCATTAAAAAAATTAACTGGAATGCAGCCTAGGCCTTTAAAGTCCATGTTTTTAAGTCAGATTGGTGCCACCTGGTGGGAGTAGTGATCAATAATTTCATGCAATACCATAGTTAACCACTAGATTGATGTACAGCTCTCTATAGAAAGGCTTGTGAATTCCCTAGTTGTTTTTGCACATATTTTCTCCTTTTTTTTTAGGTTGTTGATTTGAATATATATATATTTTTCTCAAAGACTACTTTTGTCAAGTTTTTTGTTTGTTTGTTTGGTTTAAATGGTAATTTGAAGTGCCAGTTTTACTTTATAATACAGTCAAACCTGAGCATTGCATTAGACAGATTCCAATTGGAAAGCATTTTGTTACCCATTGTTTTAATTCTAATTTAATAATAATTAAAAAAAATTATAAACCTTTTATAATAAACATTTTCATTAAATCTGTTTTTTGTACTATTCAATGAACAGTAACTCATCTTCAGATGGTAACAGCAATTATGAACAAAAAAACTAAAATAACAGCAAAAGTATAATAATTATAAAAAAAAATAAATAAGCGTTTTAAATATCATCCTAACTATATTTAAATATTATCTGCATATTTACATACTAACTGTAATTAGTGTTTGTTGCACGTCACAGATCGCAAATGATGCTTGTTTCCACATCCCTCGGCAAGCACCATTGGCATCTTTTTCTTTTGGCTTAGTGACCAGCCGTGGAGGGACCAGCTTGGGAGGGACCAGCCGTGGAGGAAACTGCTTCCTCAGATTCCTGCACTTTCCTCATAAGATGCAGAGAGGCTTGTGTGCGAGGAATGTGCCGCCTTGTTTTTATGAAAGGGGACACGAGCGCTCTTCCTAGCTCCTCCAGAAAATGTCTCCTCCTGTAGCTATCCCCCTGTGTCCAGGTCGGATTTATTTCCCTCCAGATGACAGCCTCTTGGGTTCATCAGTGCACTTGGCAGCTCTGACTTGTTCTTTCGAACCGTTCCTACCATCCTTATTCTTTTCTGCAGGAGCTCTGTGCCAAGAGCATAAGACGTAAAAAATTGTCACATGTGACAATATGCTCTTGAAGGTCATTCATCATTTCGAGGACTATTCCTTGCTCAGGTTTTTCTTGTGCTGTGCCCCTGCAGGTTTTCCAGTGTACACCTGCATGTTGAAACAGTAGCTGGTCTTTGCATCACAGGCCGCCCAGATTTTAATTCCATATTTGGCAGGTTTTGATGGCATATACTGTTTTAAAGGGCACCGGCCCCTGAAACCGACCAGGCACTCATCAACAGTGATGTTGAGATCAGGACGGTGACATGGTGGTTAGAAAAATTGCCCTCCCCATCTCACTATGCCATAAACTACATGTAGCTTCAGAAGGCCGATAAATGCTTGTATTTCAGTTCAATCAATATTGCATCATTCTTCAGCAAACACTCGCTGCCCCTCTAGATTCGTCATTTCAACAAGCATTTTCTGAATGCAGCTCGGAAAAAATAGCTCAAAAGTTGAACTTACATCTTCAGCTCTGACACAGGCATACCTTGTGGGTCCAGGGGTATGTCTTCGGACCTCCTCTGCCCACGCTCTCCCTTGTGTCCGTGGAGGAGGAATTGAACTCCACAGAATTTCTCAGTTCTTGGAGCGGTAGGTTTCAGGGCCTTCTCTCTCAGGGGCAGGGCCTTCCTCCTCTGAATCCTCATTCTCTGTTGCAAAGTTTGTGGCAGCCTCCGTCAAATCTTCCTCTTCAGAGGTTTCATCAAATGGGTCATCTGGCTCAGTGCTCTCTTCTTCACTAGAATGAACTAAATACTCCAGAGTCTCCAGGACAGTATCCCTTTGCCATTGTGCTGAGTGAACTGTGGACTAGGCTCAAAGTGGCAATATTTATACCCAAGTTTTTGTTTTCATAAACAGATGCTGCAATAGGCCTGGAGGTTGTTACTAGGGAAGAATTCCATCCTTTGATCTTACTCTGTGTGTGTGTGTGTGTGTGTGTGTGTGTGAGAGAGAGAGAGAGAGAGAGAGTGTACTTGTGTGCGATCTGTTAATGTGTGTGTGTGTGTGTGTGTGTGTGTGTGTGTGTGTGTGTATGTGTGAGTGTGGCAAATGGGGCAGACTTTCAAGAGTCTGCATGCTGTGAAGTTTGACGTTTACAACTGTGTGTGTGATTGCTCTAGACTCGACATCAGAGAACCAGAAAGTCTCTATTAAGAGTGTCCACATCACAATTTAATTTGCTAAATAGGCAGCAACTCACACTAATGACCCCTGACATTGAAGACTTTACTTACTGATTTAATTACAAATATGTGAAACATTTCATTTTTAACTTGACTGAACCTTTTAGCAATATTTCTGGTATTGAATAAACTACATTTATACTTGAAATTTTGCTTATTTTACTTGATTACTGATTCTTGAAAGATAAATTGTGTTTCAGTTTGCGCTGACACATGAATAAACTCATACAACCTTTTTAACATGTTTCTTTGTATCATTTTTGTCACTGTTTTGATTTTAATACAAAGATTATCTGATAAATATGGTTATATTTCAGTTCACTTCTGTGATTGTAGAAAATGCAGCGTCTGAACAGGACTTTTATTTTGGAGTGATGACATGACGTCATAAGACTGCGCCGAGCTTCTGCATCTGCTGTGATTCTGCTGAAGAAAGGTTTGTTTTAAGAATTTAAGCTGTTTTAATCGATAGAAACAGTTCAGTGATTTATAGTGTGTTTTGTTTTAAACAAGCGATGTGAAATGAGTTTATTTACTATTTAATGTAACATTGTAATTGTTTATCTAACTGTAATGAAGGATATATTTGTGTGAGTAAAGCTCATCCACTGATGAGAAACAGTAAACCTGCGTCTCATTTCTCTCTATATATCATAAATCAGTTTATCATGAACACGAGTTCAGTCTCTGGAGAGTAATGGTGGAGAAACTGAACTTTTCAACTCCGAGTCAATTGAATCAAACACTTTGAGAAATGATTCAGTGAATCACGACACGTGCTGCTCAAACAGTGAACATGAACGAGACTAACAAACTAACTAATCATGTTTTCATCAAAGAGTAATCATTTAAATATAATCTATAATTCATTAAATACCAAATGTAGATCATAAACTTCTAAATATGAAGTGTTTAATTTACAGCGTTAGTTTTGAGTGTTTTTTAACAGGTGAAGACTATTAACTCTGTTATTCTTTTCTTACAGATGGAGTTTATTAAAGAAGAGACTGAAGACATGAAGATAATTATTAAAGATGAGACTGAAGACATGAAGATTGAAGATATTGAGGAACAAACAGGTTGGTTTTATTCTCATCGTTTTATTGATCCTAAAATGTCCAGCTCTACAGAAATAGAGAATATTTTCTACAACATAAAACCAAACATCTACTTCTGAATAGAGAACAATGAAAAACAAAAAACTTTGAGCATCTTAATGCTCAGAAGTGCTGTACTTACATTTTAACATACCTGAACATAAACAGCAGTAATTCAACATTAAATCAAGCAAAATAATTATTTTATAAAGAACCATTTAATGTGTGTCATATGGAGGAAAGTCAGGAGAAACATTTTGAACAGAGTGAACTGATAATATTTGATGAAACCAGTGAAAATATTCACCATTGTCATTTGTGGTACAGGTGTAGTTTGGAAATCAATAAGCGCTGACAGATGAAATGGTGTGAAAATTACATGTTGTGACAAAATTATCATGGTTGTCATTTTAATGTTCTGTAAAAGTTCTGATACAAACTGAAATAAGTTCAGTTAAACTAACAAATTAAATCAGCAGCACTGGATTTGTGTGAATAAACATTAAAGGGATAGTTGACCCAAAAATGAAAATTCTGCTGTCGTCCCAAACCCGTATGAGTTTCTTACTTCTGCTGAACACAAAAGAAGATATTTTGAAGAATTTTGACCAAACATTGACTTCCTCAGTAGAAGAAAAGTACTATTGAGGTCAGTGGAAATTGTAAGCTGTCTGATTACCAATATTCTCCAAAATTTGTGTTCAACAGAAGAACTTGTACAGGTTTGAAAAAACATAATGGTGAGTAGATGACAGAATTTTCATTAATAACCCATTAATATTGCAAGCCAAAAGTCACAATTTTGATTGTAAGTGCCAAATAAATACAAAGTCGGACATGGGTCATTGTTATGTGCTCATAGATATAAATTTATGTGTAACTCCTAAATGCAATGAGATGCTCACTGTGAGGACACATAAAAAAATTGGTGGTGCTATAATTAAACAAAACATGAAATTTGCTTTTTCTACAGTACTGTTGTAACTTGAGACACAAAAAAAACGTCACTGCAAAATGACCAAAAATGATCTAAAGCCGTGACTCTGCAATGGTTTTGCATATTGACACCAAACTCTGTGTCATTGTTATGCCAAACTGACCACATCAATTAACTGACAGTGCCACCTACTGGTCAAACACAAACGGCAATTTAATTGGTTACTATATTTTAAGATGACGATTACATTGTAATCACTCAAAGAAGAACTGAGTAATTTTAAAGGATTAGTTCACTTCAGAGTTAAATTTTCCTGATAATTTTAACTACATTTATTTACTATAGAGCTAGGGTTGAGGTTTGGTTTAATTTCGCAATTAAGCATTATTAACTCATTACTATAGTGTGTAACTACATCACTTTAAATGTGATTTGAATAGGATTTCAAACCACACATGAATGTAGCTTGAAATGGATTTGTATAAATTGCATTTCATGTATTTATTTATTTATTTTGCAGTTCACACTTGCTAAATCTGATTTCAATCAGATATGCACAAAAATCAGATTTGGACTGATGGTGTGAATGTAGCCCAAGACTTTGTTGATGTAAAATTACGAACAGATTTTTGATATCTCGATTGCTGTTACCATGGCACCGGATTTATTTGAAATTTAGATCAGGGGTTTTCTACCTGTGGGGCCCCTAGGGGGTGCGAGCACCTGATTTTACTATCAAATCATTAGTCATCCACTAGAGGGTGCAATTTGACTATTCTCCCAACTAATCAATGGCTATGGTTACAGCAGGTTTGGCGCAACTGAATTTGAGCAAAAACATCTCAAACAAATGGACTGGTGGCTTGTAAAATCAAGAATATCAGATTTATAAAAACTGAGATTAAAGGGTTAGTTCACCCAAAAATGAAAATTGTGTCATTAATTACTCACCCTCATGCCGTCCCACACCCGCAAGACCTTTGTTAATCTTCAGAACACAAATGAAGATATTTTAGTTGAAATCCGATGGCTCAGTGAGGCCTGCATAGGGAGTAATGACACTTCCTCTCTCAAGATCCATAAAGGTACTACAATCATATTTAAATCGGTCCATGTGAGTACAGTGGTTCAATATTAATATTATAAAGCGACGAGAATATTTTGGAGCGCCAAAAAAACAAAATAATGACTTATTTAGTGATGGCCGATTTCAAACCACTGCTTCAGGAAGCTTTGGATCATAAATGAATCAGTGTATCGAATCTGCTGTTCGTAGCGCCAAAGTCACGTGATTTCAGCCGTTGGCAGTTTGACACATGATCCAAATCACAACAGAGCTGTTGAGAACATATCCACATCGCTATGATTAGATGCTTACTTTATGCTGCCACCGCTGTCATTTTTTGTTGTCTGTTTATTTTGTTATTGAGAGAAAAACGTGCAGTACTTATCACATTCTATCAAACACCTCTCAGGAGTACGGATGGCATTGGCAGATTCAGTGAGTTTCCCGAGTTTTGAATTATATAACATGGTCTATTTTTCAAACAGCTGACTCTTGTCAATCTGATGCTAAAGCCACGGGTATACTTCACTTTCCGCGCCTGGTCGTGTCCGCACATCCTTCAAAGTATACTAAATGGATGCGGATGCGTGCAGATGACCGAGTTCGACACATGCGCAATACAAATTTTTTCTATACTCTTTACCAGACTTGTTTCATCAATGGGACATTCGTTGGGCAGGATCGGAGAAGAAAAATAGTGCATCCACAATTGCAACATAGTTCAGAATATACACCAAGAGAACAGGAATCAAAAACGATGGAGAAGGCATGCCTCTTGAGTTTACTCGTCTTGTTTTTGAATCGCTCTTTACTCATTCTTCTTCGACTGCACATTGTGCTCAGTACTGTGCGTATTGTCACCTAGTGGACTCTTCTTTCCTGCTTGCGCTGTTGCACATGCACCGTCCGCATGGCCGCGAGCCCTCTGCATGATGAAAATTACGTCATGCGGACGGTGCACGAACGCGGATGGCTGAAGTATACCCGGGGCTTAACGCTATTGATGCACCTACTGCTTCTCCGGCTATGCGTCAGTTTACGTTCTGAGATGACGCTGACATCTAGCAGTTGGGTTTATAAGCACAATAGCACAATTTGACTTGCTGTGGAACAAATAATAGATTAATAAGACCAAAGATTGCCCGTTTTATGTACTCAAATTGAATTATGTCTCATGTTTAACCACTATAAGAGCCAGCGGTAAATCCCCGAAGCACTGCCCGAGATTAAGCTGTTCTCGGCGCTTACACAACCCCTGAATGGCTGCTGGTGCCCTGGAGCTCGCATCTCTCAAAAACATCTAAATTAATTGTAAAATAGGCGCTATTATTAAATATGAGTCACAAATATATATATATATATATATATATATATATATATATATATATATATATATATATATATATATATATATACATATGTATGGATTATGCAGGCCGTCAGCAGCTAGGAATTAAGTGTGGCACATATTCAAGCATTTAAAAAAGTCCTTTTATAGTTTATTTTATAAAAAACTGACAACTGACTACAGGTCGGCTCCATAGCAGATTTCAAGCAATTAAGAGCTTAGAGAGTTACATGTAAAGTACTAGACAGATTCTGCTAGTATTGGACATTTACAAGTAACTGTAAAATGTAAATTTTGTGTTGAGGAAAGCACATCTCATTTAATTGTTTTTTTTTTAAGTTGCCAGCCATCACCAGCATTTTTGATTATTATTACAAAACTTTAATGACCCCAGAAGATTTTGTTGTATGAATAGCTGAACATGCAATATGTCAAGAAAAATAACACAGATGATTGCGTTAGTTTGCATGTACTTGATCAAAGCTTTTATCGCTTCTTCCTGCTGCTGCTTCTTCTGTGTTTTGATCTGGAGGTTTTGTACTGATTCAGATAAGTAAAAGCACCCCTACCGTATACCAGGAAAATTCTGTCAATGGTGGGAAAGTTTTGTGTCATAAATTATTCTCAAAATGTGTCTTAAACCAAAATTAAGGGTGTACTCACACTTGTGAGCACTTTTGACCCTCAAAGTCTAGTTTGTTTGGCTAGTGTGATTGCTCCTCCGTACCATGCCCTGGCCCGCTTGAAGAGATTAGGCTCGGTACGGCTGTAGTGAGATCGCTAACCGTGCCGCAGTATGGAACAGCTTCTACTTTTGTGTGTGCTATGTCTGACATCATTACAATGACAAATATCTTCTATTACTAATAGAATAGTTCACTTTTCAGTTAAGTTAATTAATTCAAGTGTATTTAGGTTTATAACAGGTCTGGTGCTTGTCTTATTGGTGAACAGGAATAGTAGTCTGCAAATATCTCTATCAATGTCAGGTCTTCTCTAACAAGCTGATGATCTTCACCAGATGTGCAAAATACAGGAGACATACAAAATGTGCAGTGGTGGGTCCCTGTGGACCAGGTTTGAAAACCACTGGTGTATTGATTATAAGATCTATAGACGGGATGGGCAACTCTGGTTCTGTAGGGACACTATTCTGGAGAGTTTAGCTCCATCCTTGATCAAATACACCTGCAAAATTTAACCCAACCCCAATATTTAACCTTTATTCTTGAGGACTGCTTGAAAATTACAGGCACATGTATTTAAATAGAGATAAAACTGAACTATGCAGGTCCTCCAGGACCAAAGCTGCCCATCCCTGATCCATAGGGTATGGTATAGATCAGGGGTGTCCAACCCTGCTCCTGGAGAGTTACCGTCTTACAGACTTCAGTCCCAACCCTGCTCCAACACACCTGCTGTAATTATCAAGGAACCCTGAACATCCTGATTAGCTGGTTCAGGTGTGCTTGATTGGAATTGGACCTGAAATCTGCAGGATGGTAGCTCTCCAGGAGCAGGTTTGGACACCCCTGGTATAGATCATACATGTTGTTGGTTTTGATGCTTTAAATGTCTAAATTGTTTTGTCTATTTTTGTCCTAGACCTAACAGCACTGAGAGAGGCTAGCCATGAACTTAATGAAAGGGAAGAAGAGAAAGAACATAATGATAAACATGATTTCATGACTGGGGAAAGGTCGACGCTGGCTAAAAAGACTTCCTCACGAAACAGAGTTCAAAAGACAGGAACTAAAAGATATTTCACCTGCCAACAGTGTGGAAAGAGTTTTGATCAACTTAGAAACCTTCAAGTCCACATGAGAATTCACACTGGAGAGAAACCCTTTTCTTGTCGGCAATGTGGAAAGAGTTACATTCAAAAAGGAAACCTTAAAGTCCACATGAGAATTCACACTGGAGAAAAGCCTTACACCTGCCAACAGTGTGGAAAGAGTTTCAATCAAAAAGGAAACCTTAATGTCCACATGAGAATTCACACTGTAGAGACCCCATTCGCCTGCGTACAGTGTGGACAGAGTTTCAGTGAAAAAGGGAGACTTGAAATCCACTTGAGAATTCACAAAGGAGAAAAGCCTTACACCTGTCAAGAGTGTGGAAAGAGTTTCACACAAAAAAGAAACCTTAAAGTCCACATGATATCTCACACTGGAGAGAGCCCATTCACCTGCCAACAGTGTGGAAAGAGTTTCAGTGACAAAAGAAAACTTGAAATCCACACAAGATCTCACACTGGAGAAAAGCCTTACACCTGCCAACAATGTGGAAAGAGTTTCAGTGAGAAAGGAAACCTTACAGCACACATGAGAATTCACACTGGAGAAAAGCGTCATACCTGTCAAGAGTGTGGAAAGAGTTTCAGACAAAAAGAAAAACTTGAAATCCACATGAGAATTCACACTGGAGAAAAGCCTTACATCTGTCAAGAGTGTGGAAAAAGTTTCAGTCATAAAGGAAACCTTGTAGTCCACATGAGAATTCACACTGGAGAAAGCCCATTCGCCTGCCAACAGTGTGGAAAGAGTTTCAGTCAAAAATATAAACTTAAAACCCACATGAGAATTCACACTGGAGAAAAGCTTTACACCTGCCAGCAATGTGGGCAGAGTTTCAGTCAAAAAGGAGGCCTTAAGCACCACATGAGAACTCACACTGGAGAAAAGCCTTACACCTGCACTCTGTGCGGGAATGGCTTTACACGGGAGCAAATCCTTAGGGAACACATGAATATTCACACTGGAGAGAAGCCTTTTACATGTGATCAGTGTGGAAAGAGTTTCGCACATAAATTGTCACTTTATTTTCACATGAGAATTCACACTGGAGAGAAGCCGTACAAATGTGATCAGTGTGGAAAGAGTTTCAGTCAAATAGGAAACCTTAAAGACCACATGAGAACTCACACTGGAGAAAAGCCTTACACCTGCACTCTGTGTGGGAATGGCTTTACACGGGAACAAATCCTTAGGGAACACATGAATATTCACACTGGAGAGAAGCCTTTTACATGTGATCAGTGTGGAAAGAGTTTCACATATAAATTGTCACTTTATTTTCACATGAGAATTCACACTGGAGAGAAGCCATACAAATGTGATCAGTGTGGAAAGAGTTTCACACGAAAATCGTCACTTCATTGTCACATGAAAATTCACACTGGAGAGAAGCCATTCATGTGTGATCAGTGTGGAAAGAGTTTCAGATTCATGGGTAACCTTAGGGACCACATGAGGATTCACTCGAAAGAGAGCTGTTTTAGAAGTCGTCACTCTGGAAAGAGCAGAGGTGTAAAGAGTACCTGAAAACCATACTTGAATAAAAGTACAGATACCTTATCTGCCTCATCTCCTAAATCAAACACCTGCGATTCACAACTAACTGCTAATACACTTGCATTCATGTAAAGTAGCCTTGTTGGCAAGTTTGGGTGAGTAAAGGAAAACATACGAGATATAGTACCTACAATGCCTTCTTTATAGCAGAAACTGCTGCAGAAAGTTAGGTGCCATGCAAAATGTAATGTAATTATTGGAGTAAAACATACATTTACTTGTTCATAAATGTAGTCAAGTAAAGAGTAAAAGTTGCTAATATCCTGATACAAAGTAGCCAAAAAGATACTTAAGTACAGTAACTAATAGCATTTACTCAAACACTTTACACCACTGGGAAATAGTTCCACAGACAGTTTCCGTAACTGGCAGATTTAAAGAAAATTACCGCAGTTTGGCAAATAAATTACGGACAGTTACAAACACATTACCAATCATGTAGGCATAAAGCTTATGTTTAAATGTTTTTCCACTTGTGTGAGCAACATAATATATAGGTCAAAAGTATTAGTTCATACAGGGTTCCCACGGGTCATGGAATTTTTAAATTTCTATTCCGCACATTCAAAGTCAGGAAATGTTATAATTTTTTGTCCAAGTCATGGAATATCAGGGATTTTTGTTTGTTGCTTTAAATTTTAGTTTCCATTTATCAAAATGTATTCTATACCTTATTTTTTGTTTTTTGTCACGTTGTTTCACTCGTTTTGTATTGTAGTGGTTAGGCTATTTTTCAGCGCCATTTTATTTCCTTGAGCTCGTCAACTGGCAATCACTTAATCCAGGGGTCTCCAAACTCGGTCCTGGAGGGCCACTGTCCTGCAGAGTTTAGCTCCAACTTGCCTCAACACACCTGCCCAACAAAGCAAATGGGCATTCATTTAAGATTTTAGGACAATGATGCTGTTGTTACACACTACATCACTTCTGGATTCGTGGGCCACACAGTATTAAAACTGATGTCAATAGATGTCACAGACAAAAACAATCTCATTCATGCAACTAAAGTTCATGTGGGGTTCTCTGCAGACAAAATGCTGAAGGAACTGGTGTCATCACAGAAGATCAGTGAGAAGAGTGTTATAGTTCAGGATGGATTGCAGAAAGTGCTTACTGACACTTGCAGGGAAATTACAAGAAAAATCTCCACTTGTGTGCAACATGGATTGCCTAGATCCAGGGAGGATGGCAAGCAATAAAGATTCATCATGCATCAACAAGTTGAAAAACATCCTCAAACTGCTCAGTGAGACCAAACAAGTGCAATGATATTCTCAAACAGTACAGGAAGTTCATCAATAAGACTGCTGAAGAGAAGGGCAGATTTCACTGACTTCAATCCCATCACAGGTCAGGTAGATACCCTATTCTATAATAAGTCAAGAGAAAAGGTGTACGAAACACTGTGAAATGTTGTGGCACTCCTCCTAATTTTAAGTGTTAGAAACTTTTCTGCAACCTCTTCGATGGGTTCGAAGGGAGCCATAGAAAGGCCCTGAAGCACAGTGGCCAAATCCCATGCTGGAACTCTCATGCGTACTGCAGGTCTCATCCTCAAAGTGCCACGAAGGAAACGAGTAATTAGAGGGTGTCTCCCCAAAGAAACCCCACTTAAAGGAGCGTGGTAAGCAGCTAAGGCCGCCACGTACACCTTCAGTGTGGAGGGGGATAACCCTGCAGAAAATCTCTCCTGTAGGAAGTCCAGCACCACACTAACCGGGCAGTTAACTGGATCCCACTGATGATTTTCACACCAGGAAGTGAATAATCTCCACTTCAAGGCGTAGAGTTTCCTCGTGGATGGAGCTCTGGACTGGAGTATGGTCTCAACAACCTCAGTTGAGAGACCGGAATCTATGAGACGTGCCCCCTCAGAGGCCACGCCCACAAAGAGAACCGTCTAGGAGAGAGACCAGGTCCGAAAACCATATCCGAGTCGGCCAGAACGGGGCTACTAATAATAGACGGGCCCCGTTCCGGCGAACTCTGTCCAGAACCCCTGGGAGCAGAGCGATCGGGGGAAATGCGTACAGCGGTAGCCTCGGCCACGGCTGTACCATAGCGTCCTGCCCGAGAGGTGCTGGGTGAGTTATGGAGAACCACAGTGGACAGTGAGTCGTCCCTCGAGACGCAAACAGATCCACCCTGGCTTCGCTGTAGTTCTCCCAAAGAGTCTTCACCACATCCGGATGAAGTCTCCATTCCCCGGGCCTCGGCCCCTGCCTCGACAGGATGTCTGCTCCCACATTTTGGTACCCAGGATGTAAACTGCTCTGAGGGATAACATGAAGATGATTATCTGTCTGGCATAGCCGCTCGCTCTAACGTTAACTTAGATAAATGTTCACTATTATATTCAAGGGCAAATTCCAAACGGCATTTTTGAGCCCTTGAAGGGCACTTTGAGAAAAGGACGCCATTAGTGTTTCGAACGAAAATGAACAACTGAATCCATTTACTAAGGGCCTATTAGTGAAGGGTACATGCAGTAGTCACTGAGAGGAAGTAATCTTATCATTTATGGTCATGTGACCCAGCGAATACTAGTGATTATTTTTTAAACTTGGATGACGGGAGAGTTGGGGTGTGACAGTATGGGATTTTTTTCAGACTGGTTGTATTTTTGAAAGCTTCTGACAACAACAGGGCTGGCACAGTGTTTGACCAGTTTGTTCAAGCCACAGCTAGGTATGGGGTTCCATCTCGAGTTAGATGTGACCATGGAGGAGAAAACAATACAGTTTGTTTGTTTATTAATATCTATCGTGGATCTGAGAGAGTAAGTGCCATCCGTGGTAGAAGTGTGCACAACCAAAGAATCGAGAGACTTTGGGGAGATCTTTGGTGGGGCATGACTAATGTGTACCACCAGCTTTTCTCCTTTCTCATTGACTGTACCAACGAGCTACACATGTGAGATCCAGGAGGGCCACAGTTCAGCAGAATAAAGCTACAACCCTACTCAAACACATATAAATCAGGACAAAGATTCAACTGAGAAAGCTTCAGTGCCACATCATATTGACATATGCCAAAATTATGTACTGCAATTTGCATGTCTCAGTCAGTTTCTTCAGAATGGTTACAGAGCTGTGATGACAATGCAGCTTATCAGTTTTTTTATTGGCCAAACTCTTATTATATCTCATTACTTCAGTCCCTTTTATTGTTACTAATTTTAAACCTCTTTTCTTGTATTCTTACTGTTAATTCAAACGCAGTGTGATTTACTATCATTGCATTCCAAGTGGCAATAAAAATGTCTCCAAAGGGAATTTTGAATGGAGAAATATCATGACAAAAATGTTGAAAAACTGATTCAAAATTAAGTATAAAAAAATAATGATCTTGTGTACACTTATGTATATTCAAATGTTATTTTTACTTGAGTACATCAAATCACATTTTTAAAAGTGATTGATTAATTAAATGTGTATTAAACTAGATTTTTTAAAAAAGTTACCAATTATTTATTGTGGATATTCGTCAATTAACTATTTACCACGACTTTATAGATGGGTCAAGCTGTAAAGTCATTAAAGGAACTGTTGAAAGGAGATGAGAAGAACCCAAATGAACTGAGTGAGCAAGAAGACCGTGTCAGATGGATCTGACCTGGATGCAAGACCAGTTCAAAAACAGCCTGGGACTGCTCAAACTGATACGTGTCATGAAAAGAGTGTTTTTACAACAACAACAAAAAAACACAACTAAAGAAACAACAGAAACAGAGGCAATCTGAAGACATAGAAATTCAAAAACTTGCAGTGTTAAAAGACATGTCAGCATTCATTCAAACTGGGAATGTAAAGCAGTTTGGGCAGCAGGTGGCAGTAGAAATAAGTAACATTAAAGATCACACTTTGCGAATTTGCGTAAAGAGGAAAATAATGAACACAATTTATGAGGCACAAGAATCCGAGCAGTTTGGTTGCAGCCCCAAATTATTCACCAAACCCACCCTTTCTTGCACATCAGCCACCCTCACCATATCCACCAACATTTCAACTCCCACCTCAATTTTCATCTCACTCACTTCCACCACCACATGCACAAGCACACAATTACAAGACACAACTTGACCATCCTCAAACACATGGGTTTCCTAAGATGGTCCATGATGTTGAGGACTAAAATCTAAACTAAATTTATGCTATGTATTCTACTTCTGTTATCAATATGCTTTGAATGTACTAAACGGTGCACACATTGTTTTATGAGCTCACATTTGTTTACATCAAGGGTGGATTCAGTCTGTAATTAAAGATCCTCTCCTGATGCTCCATATGCCTGTGAGAGAATGGTTTCATTAGGTCTGCATGTAAAGGATACGCATCATCTCCTAAAAACATGAATGGTACAAAGACTTTGGCAGTGGCTGTGGAGGTGGGATGTTGAGGAGTCCCTGGTCAAGTGCTTGTCTGAAATCAGAGTGGGCAAAAAGTCCTGCATCTGCTATCCTGCCCTGAGCACCGACACTCACATACAGAAACTTGTAGTTGGCGTCCACCACTGCCATCATCAAAACTGAGAATCTGCCTTTATAATTATGAAATGTACTCATTTGCTGGTGGCTGGATAAATATATGTTTCCCATCCAGGGCACTGATCATTATTCGGAAACTGCCACCTTTGCTGGAATGAAGCGGCAATTGTTTGCCATTCCTTCTCAAGTTACTTTTCCAGAATGAAAATAGGATTATAATTGTGAAAATGTAATTTATTTAGAAGCAATATCCTCATCAGTGTTCATTCAGCTTTTACTTCTTTTTTTTTTTAATGAATCAGTATATTTGTCATATTCGCCCCTTAATTGAATTTCAAGGGAATTTTTTTCTAACCCTTTTAAATTTGTGCCTCATCTTTCATGTCAAATCCTTATATTTCTTAATAATTTCAATTAGAATATTAAGACTCTTAAATCAGTATCAACAAAACATTGTTAAAATGTCTAAATATGTAGCAGACCGTCAGTAGGTGATGGCAAGTGTCTTAATGAGTGAGTAAATTAGTTGGTTGTTCATTCATCCAATTTGTTCAAACAACTGATTCATTCAAAGAATAAAGAAAGTGTCTTTATTAAAGGGCGATTAAAAACATTGACACCGATTCATGAAACAGCAGTACTGGAAATGCAACATCACTATGCAGGAACTACTAGTGATCTGGACCATTATTTTAAAGTGAAAAACATCTACTCATTAGTCCTGCATTACTTCATGCATAGTTACTTATTAATTATGGACCATTATTTTAACGTGTTACCGCCTAATCTTTTATTATCCTTACAGCACGTCAGGTATGCAGTGATACGCTATTAAATTATTTTGGAGGAAATGTATTATGATAGGCCTATATAGCCTCATCATCATCATCATCAGTCGGCTGCAAATATTAGCCTTATATTAATTTAATAATAAAAGTAGCCTAAACTAATAGTAATAATAATAGACTGTAGAAGAATGTAACAGGCCCACATTAATTGGAAATGCCAAATCATCTTAATATTGCCAATATTTAATGCTTTTGACAATATTGTGTCAACATGATCAGGGGGGTTATCGCAGGGCCCCCATATACCTGTGACCGTCCGCTGTGAAACAGCTGTGTGTTGCTCGTACTGCTGTTATTGTTAGTAGGCTACATATTATCTTCAGCGAAACAGAGCAAAAACAGACAATATAGTGTCTAAAATGTAATCGCTTAATAATGACTACTTTTTGTAGGGCTATTTTTCTAGCCCTTCATAAAAAAGAAAAAAAAAGAAAGAAAAAAAATCATAGCCATTCATAAAGCAACTTAAATATTAAGTTGTTATCATTATCATTCTGTCTTTCTGTCATGATCAGTTTTTTTTTTAATCCTTTTTGTTTTATTTTAAGTGTAAATTTACATACTATATGTAATATTAAGCATGCCATTCATGCTTTTCATCAAAAATGTTTTTTACTCCGCTTCTTTCTTACCTTTAAGGTAGTCTTCTTTCAGTACTTGGTGCAATGCTTCTGTCATTTCTGTAACAATCCTAGAGATTGTGCAAACCCCATTCTGTACTGAAAGCTTAATGATTTGTAGCTTTCACCTTTGGGATTACAAATGTGTGACAAGACATTTTAAAAATACGAAGCACACACTCACACACTCTTTATATTATATTTATAAAATATTATCATCATCATCTATTATTTTTTAAGTAAAGCACCAGATATCATATGAACAAACCTGTTGCGTAGGCTAAGTGCAGATACGATGCAAGTACGATATTAATTTATAATCCTTTAGTTTTTTATGCTATTAAAATAACAATGTCTTGATTTTCTCATGCATAAAAAGTAACTAATTCATAAACGGTTCTCCTCTGTGCGGCATACAAGAATGACCTTTTCCTCCCCACACAAAAATGCTTAATGTACTTTTTAATAGACATTATTACAATATCACAAGTAACATTACGACATTAATGATGTTTAATGATGCTTCAACCTTTGTGGGAATGTTGTCTGCTGGATGCATCATATTTTGTGTTAAATTCTTACATTTAATCAATAAATTAAATGAGTAACAAGACAAAATAACTGCCGAAAAATAACTGACGAATTAACTATCAAAATTCATCTTTGCAATGCTGAGGAAATAGATGCAGAATCTGAAATATCATTGTTTAATGCAGCTCACATCAACAATGACTTAATTAATAGCTAATTAATAAAGGGCATAAATAATGCTTTGTGTTAGAACGTTGAATATATTTTTTTTATATTTTATTTTAAATTCAAAATTGATACTACTTTAAATGTGAATAGGTGGCACTTGGTGCCACTAGGTGGCAGCAAGTCACCTTTATTGAGTGAGTCATTGAGATTCAACAGATTCATTTGGCTTGTTCATTCAGGAATGAAGTGTTATAATGTACAGCGAGTCATCAACCAATTCGTTCTGATAGATAAATGCATGTATTTCTTAAAAGATAATTTACTCTATTTTGATCACTACCGTATACATAACTGTTAATATGCAAACTTTAAAGTTTTATGTTAATACTTTTGCAGTGATTTGAATACAAGTAAAACTGGTTGAAAACACTGTATGTGCAGTGACTTCAAGTCCAACTTTGAGGTTGATCAACATGCAAGGAAACCGATGGTGCAACCCAACTTGATATTCTCTAATAATAATAATAATAATAAGTATATAATGAAAGTAAAACATTTAGGTCATGTTTATAGCAGAAAAAAAGATTGCACCACATGGTGATTGTATGGGGGGAAAGGGTGTGAATAACACTTGTGTATTTATGAATAATGTGTATAAGCCATCTGCAGATTGATTCAGATTTTCAGTGTGTTTTTTTTCTTCCTTTTATACTTACGAAAACAGGTCATTGCTTCTACTTTCAAAGTACTCTTTTTGATTCACACTTTCCAAATTCTCACACACCTATGTAATATCATTGTTTTTGTTAACTATTTTTCTTTTTTGTTGTTATGAGAAAAACACAACACATGGTTCACACAGTGAACCCTTAACATTATATATCATATATATATCAGCCTTAGTGAAAACATTTACTGAACCTTTATTAACATTTTTATATTTCAATGCATTTCATGAACTTCAGTTATTTATTTTTCAACAGAATTACTAATTAATCACAATATTAAAGTGTCTGAGATGTGAGCAGTTGTATTTTTTTTACACTCAACGTGGTCATAAAATGCATCACTAATTACTCAAGTATCTAGTCATTCTTCAAGAATTACTAGTGAACTGAACCATTATTTTAAAGTGAAAAAGATCTCTTTCACTTTAGAATAATGGTCCTGATCACTAGTAGTTCCTGCATAGTGACTAGATAACACTTGAGCAATTAATGATGCATTTTATGACTATATTCAAAGTAAAAATGATGACTGATTACGTCTCAGACACACGATGATGTTCTTTACAATTTGTCCGTTAATTGTTATTATTGAAGGTAATCTCATTAGGTAATATTGATTAGCTAATAAGGAACTATCTTCTAAATTTGACAATACTTACTGATTAGTTAAGCTTGTTTCTATATTAGTTAATAGAAGTAGCTGAAGTTTTAATGTAGAACTACTCATTAGTCCTGCATTACTTCCTGCATAGTTACTTATTAATGACGGACCATTATTCTAAAGTGTTACCGAATTTTGTCTCCATTTACCCGTCTTTCCAAAACCTTAAGTCTTTGGTATGGAAGTGAGACAACTAAAGATTGATGTTACAGGATGAATAAAGAGAAGACAACATTTTGAAACATGTAACATTATTGGTGTATTGCTAAGATGTTATTGTTTGAAACAAAATATATATAGACAAACAAGAACAATTAAAAGAGAAATATCAAATGTAAAAAAAGAAAAAGAAAACAAAGGATGAAGGGATGAGGAGCTAACTAATCTATATGGGGGTAATGAGTTTTTTATTGTTTGGAACAAACTATATACAAACTAAACGAGAACAATCAAAATATAAATATTAAAAAAAAGGGATGATGAGCTAACTAATCTATATATTGATGAGGTCTTATTGTTTGGAATGAACTATACAACTATATACAAACTAAACAACAAATAAAACAAACTGATTAACATCAAATATGAAAGTGGGGGAGGGGGAGGGGGGATCTTATTTCAATAACTCTCCTGTTAATGTGTTTCAATTGAAGTCTCATTGGCAGTTTCTCAATTAACAAATCTGGATTTCCAGCGAAGATTGCCTCAGGAACTATGTACACGACTGAGTCGCTGCTGAGGAAGTGGCAGGTGTGATTGATCTCAGAGACCCCGATAATGTCCACCTCTATATCCTCAATCTGGCCCTTAGGGATCTGTAGGGGGAGGGGGATATTAATGGATATTAATGTAACATCTGGATTGATCCGTTCGTAGTCAAACTTTGGAATGTTCAGAACGCTTTTAGCATGCTGGACTGTGTTGTAAATCTTGCATCGGCTCCGGCCGGTCTGCAAAAGACGAGCCCATTTCACAACTTTGTGGCCTGGCCGAAACTGACCAGGCGGCCATGTTTCCAGCTCTTGGGACATCAAAGGGCCCCTCTTGTAGACTAAGTGCCAGATCACATTCCAGCACACACACCACACACACACAGATACACAAACCTGCCTTGAAGACTGTATGTGTAAAATATGATTATGCCAAAATGTACCCATCATGTATACAAGTGCATGTATGTTTCCTAGTGTTTAGGTTTAGGTTAAATAATTGTAGGTGTGTTAGTTTTAATGAGGGAATTTGTGTGTAAACCATAACTTCTTTTATATGCTTTTCTGATCTGTCGAGTTTGATCTTGTTCTAAAGCTCTGGCTACCGCTCATTCACTGAGATGTGTCACATAGCTGACAAATGCATTGTTCTATTTGTTTAATGATACTGTGAAGAAAGTACTCCATCTCGAAATCTGATCTGATAGTCATAAATTATGCAAATTCAGCTAGGAGACAAGACAAAGGAAGAGCTTGCCCGCCAACTTTGCACCTATGTCATTGGCTATTCCACCTTAAGGAGGTGTGTCGGCTTATCTGTCATAAAAGAGGAGCACCAGGATTTTTCTGTGTGTTCTCCCGACTGCTCTGAATCATCCATCGCCCACTCACGCACGTCTCTCCCGGACGTCACGGCGACCGCGCTGCCATCGCGCTCATCACAGGACCACCATCTTCCAGTGAAACTAACTTTCAAGTCCTCAGTTCAAACCTTCCCGCGGAATGGAAGACGCCAACGAACTGCACCAGCACTAAACTGAAACTCGACACGATGCAAGTACTGCCGTTTCTCAATCTTAGATAGTGAAACTGCTTTCTGTGCTGGCTTCAAGGACTGTTTTGTAAGTTTTGCTACTTGCTTTCTCTCTTTCCTTTCCTACTTTCACTCTTGTATATATGTGTATATTCTTGTATATATATTTAGATGCATAACCTCTGTATTAGTAGTTTTCATATATTAAACGCATTATTCATACTCGATTGTTCTCTTGCTCATTCACAAAAACCAGGTCACTTTAACGTTTCGATCCTATATCCTTGCTTTACGTTTGGATGCTAGTAGAGGAAGTTTTTCTCGTGGCCAGAGAAAAAAACCTTCCTTTTGATGATATTCTGTGAGGAGCTCACGGTTTGCTGGACAAACTGATAGTTTCTCTAAATAATAAATTATGAAGCTTTATTATATTCATATATCTAACTCATAAATTGATTAAACCTGTACACTTAATCGTTACATTAAATTCTTGTTTAACTGACCTGTTGTATTAAAAAAGATCACATTTCAACTCAAGCCTATTATCAGATTGCAGTCATGCTGATGATCAGAACAGTTGAGCTTTTGTTCTTGTTATATTTATTCATTAATGTAGGTTTACAGTTCCAAAATGCATGTTCTACTCGAATGACATAGCAGCAGTAAGGTGTGCATTAATTACCTTCACAGAAGTGTACGTAGAGGAGTTAAATTTCCCCCAGAATCACTTTGTCGCCTACATATAGTTCTGTCAGCGCCTCATCCCTCCACAATGACACGTTGAAGAGTTTCTGTCCACACTGCAGTTGGATATCGAGAATGGGCACATGGGTGCATGTCATCCTCACGCCACACACCTAGAATATTAATATTCATGGGTGAGTATAATACAGTTGTGTTTCTCAGTGATGTTTCTGTAGTTCCTCAACATTGCACATTTCGAATTTTTAGTTTATTCATTCAATTTGTTAATCATTGACTTTATTTGTTTTCCAAATAAGGGCGACATGCAAAATATGCAATGTTGAGGGTTCCTGGAAGTCCACAGTGCCATCATGATAGACTGAAAAAAATCCATGTCCTTCTTCCTGCAGTGGAAAAGAAATTAAGTTTTTGATGAAAACATTCCAGGATTATTCTCCATATAGTGGACTTCAATGGCCTCCAAACATTTGAAGGTCAAAATTACAGTTTCAGTGCAGCTTTAAAGGGCTTTAAACGATCCCAGACAAGGAATAAGAGTCTGATCTAGAGAAACGATCTGTCTTTTTCTAAAAAATACAACTGTATATGCTTTATAAACACAAATGATCGCTTTTCGTATTCTCCAAAACGCTTACGCTGTATGTCCTGCGCTTTCCCTATTCTACTTACAGAATGAGTTCTATTTTTTCTGTAAGTAAAATAGGGAAGGTGTAGGACATTTAGCGCAAGTTTTTTGAAGAATACGGAATCACGTTATGGTGGAAGCATGTGCAAGGCGATAATTTGTTTATATAAAGTATGTACATTTTAATTCTTTTTTAAGAAAACGAACGATGGTTTCGCTAGATAAGACTCTTATTCCTCGTCTGGTATCGTTTAAAGCCCTTTGAAGCTGCACTGAAACTGTCATTTCAACCGTCTGGAGTCCATTGAAGTCCACTATAAGGAGAATAATCCTGGAATGTTTTCATCAAAAACCTTAATTTCTTTTCGACTGAAGAAAGAAAGACATGAACATCTTGGATGACATGGGGGTGAGTAAATTATCAGGAAAATTTTATTTGAAAGTGAACTAATCCTTTAACAATATCTTTGAGACTATTCAGCTCACGTTTACAAAAAGGTAATACAAGAGGTAATAATGTCAAGTTAGTAAATTACAAATGATAAAACGCTTAAAGAAAGAATTGAACACAGCAACATTCATTTGATAGATGGAAAGATTGACTCACTTCTTTGATGTGCCCTTGAAGGCTGAGGTATCCTCCCTTTGCAAAAATGTCCTCTTCCTCACCACTCATAAGTTGTGAAGTTGGACAAAGAGCTTCTCTTGCAGATGTCTCTGCCTCCTCAGTGACCGTTTGCAGAACAGTCTTATATTTGAGGGTGCCAGAGTCAACAAACAAACACATTTGGCCAAATGCATTTGAGAGGGCATACTTTTGGAGGACATAACTTACCCCTTCCTCAAATTCCGGGGTAAAGCCATCTTTTTTATTAAGGTATACAGTTATACCATCAGTGAGTGCACTGATTGATTCGGTTTTTAATTTAGAGATTTAAATTTTTCGTCCTTTCATTGAGTATGTCAGGGCACGTTGGCTTAGACGGGTTGCTACACACTTGCAGCATAAAAATTCTGGGAGAAAAGTTGGAGTTGCCAAGAGAAGAAAACAAAGAGAAAGGTACATGTGAAAACTGTGGTAAATCTTGTTTTTATTTAATTCTTTTTTCATTATTCATTAAATTGAAGTCAAATCAATGTGGAAAAGAATGGTTCGCATTCCCATTTTTTTAGGGAAGATTAAAAAAGGAGGTGGAGTTGCTATTTATGTGGATTCTAATTTACAATCCAATTTAGTAAATAATATGTCAACAACAATTGATAATGTCTTAGAATGTGTGACTGTTGAAGTTAAAATGAAAAAATGTAACAGTTAGTTGTATGTATAGGACTCCTGGTTCACCACTTGAAATTTTTAATGAATTTATAGCAGACTTATATCAAAGTCAAAGTGGAAACAGGACCTATATTGTCTGTGGGGACTTTAATGTTAACCTGCTTAATCCAGGAGAACATAAAGGGATGTTGTGAACACCAGTCAAGATGGCATTCCAGGGACCAGTTTACGACAGGGCCCCTCTGTAACTGCTGGTGTGTAGGAAGATGTGCCACACCGTGATTGGATCTTTGGTGAATGAACATTAATAAATGTTCAGCAACATCAGATAAGATGTTGGGACAACTACCAGACACCTCTTCCAGAACAGGAAGGGGGACCTTCTGCACCCACCAAAACCAAGGAGAAGACTTCTCATTGGACGACACATTGACTCTAACCATTAAACTCATTACTAAGGTTTAGGCAAGGACTGCCATAAAAATTCCTTCAGGACCTCCTGGATGGAGCAGCAGAGACTGAAATAAAGAGAGAGACCACAGAGATCTATCTAAATCCATTCATACCTATGTTTGGAGGCCTTAATTTGATCTAAACTGCATCACATCCACTCCATCTTCATGCAAAGCACAGTTTATGTTAATGGTTACTGACTGCTAAAACAACAGGTCATGGGACAGACCTGTTAACAGATAAACAAAAGCACGGATGATGATTTAACCATTTCATATCGTGTTTGGTGTCTATCTGTTCCCTACGATGCCTTTAATAATTTGAAAGAGGTTTGGTAAAGAAATAATGCATGGGTAAAATGTTAAAGACACTATTTTAACACTGTACTTTATGCTATGCAAATGAGTTCCACACTAGGGTGGGCAACACCGGGGCTGCTTCAGATAACAGTAGCCAATCACACTCCAGGATCGGCAAGGCGCCACATTTCAATCTCCTCCTCATCAGAAAGGGATAAATATGTCCCCCGGGTAGACACACCCTTGTTCTGCGTTTCCAGCTCGACGGGGAAGGAGACATTAACAGACACTCCACGTCCTGAGTTTCTGACCTGACGAGGAAAGAGACTACAAGATGGTTAAGGTGAAGCTTTCGTGAGCAAAACCCTTTTTTATTGCTTCCAGCTGCACTCTAGCTGCAAAAAGGGCCCCAGCATTGAGGGACTTCATCTGACCCTTACGGCTCCTACAGCAGCGCAGCCCAGTCCGCAAAGGACCTCTGCATCGGCAGACATTGCCTGTACCACACGGCTCCTCAGCGACGCAGCCAGCCTGCAAAGGAACCTGTGAAGATTCATCTGACCCAGCTGCCCAGTCCATCCTAAAGGACCCTCTTGGCGCAACCGAAGTTCAGCATCCTCCAGCCCAGCGTGGCACGACTACTGGATCGCAACTCCGCACCCTCTCACTGCACGCAGCCTGCATCATCAGTGGAAGACGTCTCTGCTACCGGATTGATCACCCGACTGTGTGGAACGTAAATATAAACTTACCAAACCTCTTTTCTAGAGACCTTGGCATTAGTTTATACATGCAGCATATGTTTTTCTAACCTGTTTAGATAACAGTTACTTGAGGTCAGCTTGTTACAAATAATAGGGATATTATTTGTTGAATGATAAATAAGCAATTATTTATCACCATTTTACCAGAGCCATTAGGTGGCTCCCATAAGCATTCCCATACGATTCTCTTCCATCCTACATTCAGTTCAACAGCATTGCATTTATCCATTCTGTGGTCACTTCATTTATTTGTTTCTTTGATTTAATTCAGTATTCTCCTTTGATTATTATTTTACTATCTTTTAGAAGTGCATATTCATTATTTCATTATTAATCGTTGTGGTATTTACTCTTGCATGTTTATTGTTAATAAATTTCATTGATTTTATTATAACTGTGTCTTCCTTGTGTTGATGATCAAAGATTCTACTAGTTGACCAGACTCACAAATCCTTCAGATAAATCAGTTGACCGACTCCCTCCATTTTATATTAATTCTGAATTATTGAACAGCTCTTTTGGAGTGTTCTTAAATTGTTAAGATAGTATTCTTAACTGGTGCCCCGTATTACAAAAGGGGGAGGGGTCATCTGATACACTCATAATCACACCTTAAGTGACACATGATCAAAAATCACTACGTCACAGGTGAATGGAGTAAAAATCATTACAAATAAAACAAAAATGAGGAAATATGGAAGACCCAAGGCCCAGAATAACAAACAAAACAGGTGATTAAACAAAAAGATCCAAACTAACTTCCCTCAAAGTATCAAAATCCAACAAATTTTGCCAACTACACTAACAAAAACAGAGCGAACGTAATGTCGAAGGAAAGGGCAGGTCAACACCATCACTGAAAAGAATATAATGTATAATGGTGGTCTGGTGGCTGGAGCAGAGACAGGAGAAGTGCAACCAGCCCAGAATTGCAAAAGGTAGTTTTAAACCCTCGTCCATCATCGTGATCCAATCCCGCAGCTGATTACGGGATCCGTAAAAATAACATTATTAACCAATTAATGGTATTTTTTTAAATGAATGTTACTGTTCATCCTGATTCAACTTGAGTTTGCTTTCTTTTTTATTTAAATCACTATTAAATTTCAGCAGTTTCCAGTTTTCGGTAAGAGCCCTACAGCCCAAATGTCACTAGGTTTTATAAGTTCAGTCAAGTTTTTTTGTGACTTTGTCATAAGTTCAAGTCTTTGTTTTTTTATCACAACCTGTGCCGTATGACTGAAACAGTCGGCTCAAAGATGCCATGACCTTGTTTGGACGGTTTGTTTAAATCTGTGACACAGGGAAGGTAAATAGGATCAGACCAGTTGGAGACGCAACTGTTGGTGCTGGGGACAAAGCAGTGACAGATCCAGCAGCCGGCACTGTAGTCGGTCCAGTCATACCAGTACTCGCTCCAGTCAGTCCCATATCTGTCCAGCAGTGGCTTGTGCTTTCTGTAGGGGGTGAGGGTGCTGGTGACAGTCCATCTTGTACCTCTGTTTGCTCCCTCAGAAGTTGACCCAGCTCCATTTTAAGTACTGATATTAGTCCTGTATCAGCTGACAAATAAAAAGACAAAAATCAAATATAGCTGCGAGCAGCATTCATCGGGGTTCAAGCACTTTAAGGCCTCATTAAAAGTACTAACCTTTGCTCAGGGTGGCCATGGGTCCTTAAAAAGTCTTAATTATTTTTCCTAATAGAAGGCCTTAAAAAGTCTTAAAATGTCTTGAATTCAGATTCGACAGGTCTTAAATGTTTTCTGTCGCACTACAGCAAAAAGTTCTCCAGTCTGGAGGACCCAATGACTGATCATTGGACAGAAGATTGTTTTGAGTTGAGATGAGGTGATTTGGATGCTTAGAACGGTAACGAGCCATCGCTCATTCAGCTCAAATGATGGGATCGAGGAGGTCTTCGGGGCTTGTTCAGACATTTACGTGTGGAAAAGATAAAAGCAGATATATAGCTAAGTTTGGACTGGTGCCATATATAAAAAAAGAACTTCTAGCCTCAACAGATGTGGAGCTTTTGTGATCATGTCCCTGAACCAGACAACTAAAAGCAAGCAACTGGACATTCATGTGCAGTATTGGTTAAATGAACATGTTCAGTCAAGGTTCTTTGGATCTCAGTTTATGGGCCATGCAATTGCACAAGGTCTACTTCAGCTTTTCAAAGTAAGTTTTCTTTTAGAGTGTATCATGTAGAAAATATAGGCTAACGTAAGGCCACAGTATGAAGTAAGTGTCAGAGATTAAATGTGTTGACTGTTGTGTGGTTAATGTTTACTGTGTGCAGCAACTTGACCTGAGAAACATGATTTCTGGTAGAAAACCTACCAGTCATCGATAGGGCTATTGCAATATGGCCAATGATCGTGATGTAATTTACTCACGTCATGTCCTTCTCTCTTCAGTTGAAAAGAAATGAAGGTTTTTAATGAAAACATTCCAGGATTATTCTCCATATAGTGGACTTCAATGGCCTCCAGACGGTTATACCGTATATGCTTTATATAGACAAATGATCGCCTTTGCACGTGCTTCCGCCAAAACCACACTTTCGTATTCTTCAAAAAGCTTATGCTGCATGTCCTACACCTTCCCTATTCTACTTAAATATCATGATATCATGGATCATGTCAGTTATTATTGCTCCATCTGCCATTTTTCGCTATTGTTCTTGCTTGCTTACCTAGTCTGATGATTCAGCTGTGCACATCCAGACGTTAATACTGGCTTGCCTAATGCCTTGATCATGGGCTGGCATATGCAAATATTGGGGGCGTACATAGTAGAGATGCAACGATTGCAATTTTCTTGGCCGATTCCGATTTTCTTTCTAAGAACTATAATTGACAACATATACAAACAAAAATCTACTTTTCTTCAACGCAAAGTTTTATTTTCATAAAATAAAAAAATACAAGTAAAAAGTCAGTAGTGAAATATAAAAAGCTCATATAAATGCAATAGAATAAAGAGAAGTATGAAACTACGTTTTTCAGGTTAACTAGGTTTCTATTCAGGTAAGAAATACTACAGAAATTAAAGTAATCAAATGTAAAATAACACATTCAGTGTACATTGGTTACCTTGATTTCTGTAGTTTTTATTGTAAATATTAATACAGATCAATTCTTACCATTAAAGTTACGAAACGTATTCAGTCAAGAGCAGAAAGTGATTTTCTTTGTCTTTTGTTCTTTGATTAACATGACAGACAGCAGCAGGAATATTTGACTGCTGTCCCTTTAAGAGTTTATGAACGGTGTTCAACGACCCAATACTGTTACACACAACATGAGTTCACTTTCTCAGCTCTTTAACGATTCAAATGTAATTCAACAATAGAAAGAGTGAAGTCAGAGTGTCTGTGGAATGGTTGTTTGGGGACATAGCAAACTACTTTAAGTTCATGGACTTCAAAAAGAATTTAAAAATTGGTTTGAGTAGTGTTGGAAAACTGTATGTTGTATCTGCTTTGTTAAGAAATGCACTTACTTGTCTGTATGGTAATCAGACATCGCAGTTTTTTAACTTGGAGCCTCCACACATTCGTGACTATTTTTCATGAGCTAACACATGCACAGCTACACTGTGCTACATATAAATAAATGAACAAATTAATTAATAAATATATCGTAAACAAACACAATATAAACAGAATTTTAAAAGAATGAGATATTTTATAAAAACATATTTTAATATTAACAAAATATAGACTACTTATATATAGTTAATTTAGGACACAAACACACAATATATAGCACACAAAATTGTATTAGAAATGTGATATTTTATGCTACCATTTTATATTTTAAAATGTTTTATGAATGAAATCACAAAGAAATGTTTTTTCAAATTGCAAAAGACTGAAAGAATAAAAGAATCACTATTTCTTTGACATACAGTACATTCAATAAGACTAAGTAATGCTTGCCCTTGCTGTTGCTGAAGTAGCATAGTCTGCATTGCATTAGTTGCATCATTTCACTCATCTGCCTTTGTGCCTGTTGTGCTGCTTTTGCTTGCTCTTCAACTTGTATTTTTCTTTATTCCAATTCCTTTTTCCTTAAAAACCTTTCAGTCTGGCTTCTCTCCTTCTTGGAGTTTGAGACTCACTGTATGTCATTTCCATGTACTGAACTCAACTATGCCGTGGTAAATTCAATTTTCAATTCTAGGGCACCTTTAATAAAGGTTCTTATTTATAAATATGTACAATAATTTGAGAATGCATGAAGATAAGACAGAAATGCATTTGTGTTTTCAACCCACAGACAACTAAGAATCTGTATTAAGTCATATGTATACCTGAAATTAATTCTGATAAACTTGATTGTAATCTTATCATGGCTTAAAGAAATATGTTCAATGACTGAAATGGCCAGCCCCGTCAACATTTTGCTAATAGTTCAATCAGCAACAACTAAGCGACAGACTGAAATTCATGTTTATAAATCACTGCAATGAAAATGATGCTCTTCACCCGACCCCGACTGTGATGTGGGCAAATCAGGTGACAAAGTGGGAAATATATATATATATATATATATATATATATATATATATATACATACATATATATAATGTGTTTTTCAGTATCTTCCTTTGTGTCCAACAGAAGAAAGAAACTCATACAGGTTCAGAACAGCATGAGGAAAATGACAGAAACAGTCAACTATCCCTTTAAGAAAATTACACCAAGACCATTGTTTGTGTTTCAAATATCAATGTCTGGTGAGAATTCCTTAATGTTTGTGATCTTTCTCTTGAACACTTCAACACAGAATTTGAGTGGCAGTTTTGCTAATAAATCATTGATTTCTATTGGCCACACATCACGGGGCAGCATGTATTCCTTCATGTCCTCCGTCAGGAGAGAGATGCCATCTTTCAGGACACAAGGAGGAACTGTTCCAGATCTGCATGATGTTGAATGGAGGTATAATAGTAAAAGTATATAATAACTAATAGAAATGTAATAGCTTTTAATGGATAGAAAAAAATCCCACTACAATCTAACCTGAATTTCCAATCAGATGCACTCCCTGAGGTGTTCAATCTGAGATGCATGTCTTGAGGTTAAGGGCCGTCTCCACCATTTTGAGTCTTTCGGATTTATGTGTGTATACAACAGGTAAAAGAATATGCTTTTTGATTTAATATATCTGCAATGTTTTTACAGTACAATTCACACAGGTAAGTTTGATCAGGCTTTACTTGGTCACATCTCTTTAAAGCCCCCTTGTAGTCAATAATTTTGTCCCTTAAAACGTATTTGATCACTAAAACGACACATTTAAACATAAGTAGATTTTTAACCCTTATAGGGTCTTTGGGTTCTTTTTAGACCCTAAACTACGTTTGCTCAAATAAAAAAAAAATGTTCTCTTTGTCCAAATGACATGAAACTTTGTACAGTTGTTAACACTATCTAGATCTACAAAGAAAAAAAAATTGGAGTGATATCTTGTTTTTATGTTAGTGTAGAAAAAAAGTCACACTCTTTGGGGTCTACACAGACCCCAGGCAACAAAATGTAATTTTGTAACAAAATAATTGTTTTTTTAAAAACAAATGTAATTTTACTCTGTTTATTAATGTTTTTACTTCATATTTGTGCAGTTTTTGGAGGATTTGTCATATCTTTTAAATGTATATATATATATATATATATATATATATATATATATATATATATATATATATATATATTATACAAAAACAGCTTTTTATGTAAAATTCACTTTATAAAAGACCCACATTTCTAACTTTCATTCATGGGGATAACATGGATAATTTGACATGGTTTAGTGTAAGATTTTTGCCCATCTTTTGGAAAATGCAGTTTTAAAAGTAAAAAATGATCACTTTTACCAGCAGATGCTGCAGAGCTCCACTATTTGCTGTTTGACTGACTGAAAGACCTCTTTTCACAAGTATTTTCCAGTTGGATTCATATCTAAATATTATGAAATCACAATTATGACAGCACATCCCTAAACACTCACACTGAGGTTAAGGTCAATTCATGTGTGAAAATGATTCTTCATGCTCTCTGAAGCACTCTCACAATTTAACCCTGATGAACATTGACATTGTCAGTCTGGAATATGGCCGTGATCTGTCTTCCTACATGGTTGATTAAGAAATGAAAAGCTACACACTCCATCTGTCGAGGTTAAAAGAACCGTTGTCAAACATAAAACAAGCTAGAAAAATAATAATCACTGTAATAATGATCCATTCATAGGTTCTTAAGTATTTACCTGTTAAAATCCAAACATTGACTTTTCTTTTGGCCGGGCGGTGTATTTTACTTGGGTAACGCGCCGGCGCGTTTTGCTGACTTAAAATACTCCGTCATTTCTTGTCATAGAGATATAAGTAATATATCAATTGAAACTATAGAATGTCTTCTTTTATTTGTGTACACTCAGAGTAAAAACAAAATGTTGTGCTTTTTGTAAAATAAAGAAAACTAACATGATGCGTGATCTCTCGTCTCCCTCTGAATGAACTCCAATCTGATAGTTCTCAGAAAATGAACTGTAACTTATGAATACTAATCACAAAAAAATTAGACTTGTGTCTAAAGAAACGTTGAAATGTCAGGTTTTAAATCATGTAAGTCAAATCAAAAACAAACATTCTGTGTTTATGTAATCTGTACGAAAAGAGAGCCATGTCAGAAGTCCGTGATTATCCGTATCATTATCTGTAGTGTAATAATTTCAGATTGAATCTCCAAAATAATGTAGAAACAACAAGACAGTATATTTAAAATATCTGTTTCCAAGTACTATGATGGTCAGTATCACTGATACCAACACTGGCTATTCATTTGATTTTTCTCAGTTTATGTGAATGAAATGAGTATTGCCATTCAACAATGATCATTTTTAACTCTTAATAGGCTTTATCTTAATGGACTGAGGAGCATTAGCCAGTTCTTGCTTTAAGGTGTAATTTCACTCTTCAATCAATCCCTGCTATCATTTTCAAGTGCGTTCCACTTTTATATGGACAGATTTTGACCGAGGGAGCAAGTCTACTTCTTTTTTTAAATGATTATTTTGTTAATTTCAATATTGCCTCAACATCAGCGATGTCGAATCAATTACAGTGTAATGTTGATTCAACAGTATTACCGTTGATTATTTGTTCAGCATTGTTTCAACATTAAACGTGATACTGAACCAGCATCACTTCATAATGTTGATTCAATGACTGATTTTTTTTTTTTTTTTTTTGAAATCTCAACATTGTTTCAACATTAACCGAGGGTGCAAAATTAATGTTGAATCAATAATATTTCCATTGATTTGAGGTTGAAATCTCAACATTAGTTGAGGGTACAAGAATGATACTGAGGCAACATCACTTTCTAATGTTAATTTGATGCAATTGGCGTTGTAAGACTTGATTTTCCTGCTAAGACAAAAGCTGAAATCAAACAATAAAGTTCATCTGGAGAGAACATCTCAAAGAAACAGCATAAGACACCGCCTTGCCCAAACTCTCCTCACTCATCTATACAAACTCTTTCCCCCAGACTTCAGTCACTGAAAGCTCTCTAAGAAAGACTTTACACTGTGTATGATGTATTATGTGAATCTATTGTTTTTCACTTTCATGTTTGGTATCATTTTAAAGGGTTAGTTCACCCAAAAATGAGATTTCTGTCATCCTCATGTCGTTGCACGCCCGTAAGACCTTCATTCATCTTCAGAACATGCTCCGACTGTCAGACTAACAGTAGCATGTGGTGACGGACACACCCGTGCTTCATCTAAAACAGGGGTTTACGACCTGTGGGGCGCGAGCGCCTGATCTTTAGTCTTCCACGAGAGGGGCAATTTGACTGTTCTGCCAGCTAATTGTTGGCTATGTTACAGCAGGTTTGATGCAACTGAATTTGAGCAAAAACAGGAGTGAAATTAGATAAACATAGGGGTGCGTGTGTACAAAAGATTGAAAACCTTTTTATTATCTTTTTTGTGTGTGTGTGTGGTTATAAAAATAAATCAACAGTGAACAACAGTCTTTAAAATGACTTAAAACAATGAGGCAGTAATAAATGTTTTAATGAAAGTAATTATTTTATGTTTTTTTAACAATGTAAAAATACATAATATAATACACTATGTAATCAATCAACATGCGTACATTATGTATTATATCAAAAGCCTGCAGAGGGCGCCAGCGGCTAGATGATGGTGGTTGTTACACTTCTTGCTATTGTTTTTACAGCAGATCAAATCCTTTTTTAATATTGGCCAAACAACATTTAATTCAAATGTCCACTTATTCTTTAATATTTGGACACTTCTTTATGATATTAATGCTGCATCACTGTAATTTCTTCAACAAGAACATGTTATCAAAACATTCAGAGTCAGAACGAGTTTAAACTTTTATTTTGAAACCGCGGTGAACATTTATAAACGTATTCTTCTGTGTTAGCATAGCTTTATATACGATAGCACTATGTTTTGCTATAAATTAAGCCTTAGAAAATGGTCTAATTATGATTTTACTTTTTATTTAATATTTTGGTGAAATTGAGCACTCACAATTAATCGAGGAATCATGAAATCTGGCTACAAATATCTTTACCATGGTTCAAAACCCAATGCATAGCACATTAAAATATTGACATATAGCTATGAAAAATTGCATTAGTATCAAATCAGATGCGTTGATGGTGGTCAAATCATTAACTTCGTTAAACACGTTTAATTAATCTCACCCATTAACTACAATAGTCAAAAATATAAAGTTCCACATGTTTGTGAACATACCTGAAAATGATGCACGTGGTTTATTTATATATTTAATATGCGTATAGGGAGCGGCAGTACTGATGTTTAATGTACCTGGAAGACTTTAATAAGCTTGTGTAGCCATTAACACTATCCTGCAGACTATACGAACTAACAATACTTTTACAATGTTGGCTACATTTCTACTAATAAGCTATTAAGATAATGTAGCATCATTAAGGTCTAACATGAGCAATGGACAAAAGGTTGTTTTTACCCACACTCTCTGACCTCCTGAAGGTGGTTGTGTAATTCACACCCTGACTAAGACACATTGGGGGAAGCATTTCAGTAACCCTGTGAATGAATATAAAAATGCAGAATCAAATCGCATTAATTGAATCACACTGAATTTGAACCTAATTGCAAGGTTAAAAGGAAAAGCACAATGAAATGAAATGCTCATGTATGGTGTGCTTTATCCTAACATTGTACGAAGTGAATGTCTTCATTCAGTCAGGGACGACGGCACAAAACATGCAAAAACATCATACACTGTTATAAAATGATAAACTATTGTAGTTTAGGCATAAGTTTGTGCTGAAACTATATTTAATAATCCATTAAACCTACTGAGATACAAGGAGAAGCTGAACTAAATTTCTCAGCTCCAGTGATTGTCCGGGAAACTCATGAATATTCATGTCCGCTCCGCCCACTGAAACCGGAAACACCGTCACACCGGACCGACTCCCTCCCCATTTACTTGCCGTTTTTTAATCATTCAAATTTTGCTGGGTGATTAATAACACGTTTTAATGTGGAGTGACAAACTCAGAACACATATTGAGTATGTCACTTAAGTTATATTGTTATACTGAACACATATATTAATATTGCTTTGCAGGGACTTTAATACTGTCACCTCACAACAAAGAGTTTCCACCATACAGACGTGCGCTTCTGACAAACTGAGGATTCAAAGTTTTCCACATTTGAACACATTGCATGCTGGGATTCATTTCAGCACTTTCAGCCCATTCTCCATGTTCTGCTTTTTCCAGTTTCAAATGTCTCAGTCTAGAGTTTCTATCACAAATAACAAATGCACATTCTGATCAGATGACATGTAACCAATTAAGATTGGCTGTGTGTCATGAGTGTGTTTGTGAAGGTTTATGGGTGTTTTCTGGGGAGTTTGTGTTTGTAAAAAAATGTGTGCTTTTCTTCTCTCTCTTATATATATATATATATATATATATATATATATATATATATATATATATAATGGCAATTTGGATCCACTGGTGTGTGGGCTGAAAGTCTCAACCTGGAGAGCTCTTTAAACACACGATGCATTGTTTGGTGTAATGAAAACAAATTGCTATATCTGGATCCAGAATTACAGACTTTAAATGTAAAAATACACCAAAATATAAAATTAAGAAGATTTTCTTTACAAATTACAAAGAAGAATGTTAAATTGTTATTATGGACATAAACCATTAATATAATGATCTACATATTTAATCACAGATTATTTTTGTAATTTTACATACATTTGTATGTAGTAATTTTCCTGTATTAAAAAAGAGAATTACTATAATTTGTCAGTCAACTTCAACAGAGCTCCAAACTCAACAGTGTGGACGGTCCTGTTTGATAAAGGTGGGGTTTGAACTGAAACTGAAACCATCAAACAGGTTTGAAACCAAGCAAGCAGCTCCATCAAACAGGTTTGGGCACAGGAAGCACATCAGACCCCCAGAAAACAATCGTCCCAGCCCGTCCCCAGAGTATAAGAAGGCCTGTGAACCCTTCAGGATCAAAAACTTTTGTGTCACAAACAGACGAGGACAGACGAGGTGAGTTCACACACTCTAAAAAATCCTAGTTTTATGGAAAATAACTTGACCTTTTTTTTTTTTTTTACAGTAGTTTTCTGTTATTGTAAATTATATTCAAAACTCTGTAAAATTACAAATCTGTAAATTAATCTTTTGATTTATTTTTTGATTATTATTTCATTAATGACAAAATACAGGAATTCTCTTTTTTATATATGGGAAAATTACTGCATTATTTATATAGTATTTTTTCTGTTTTCTTAAATTACAAATTCATGTAAAATTACAAACAGTATCTGTAAATCAACAACTTGACTTAAGTGTTATCATTAATGACAAATTGCATTCTCTTTTTTTAAACAGGAAAATTACTGCATCATATAGTCTGTTTTCTGTTTTCTTAAATTAGATACAAATTTATGTAAAATTACATGAATAATCATAATCTGTAATTAAACATTTAGCTCATTATATTAAAGGTTGATATCCATACTAACAGTTTCTTCTTTGTAAGTTTAAAGTAAGTCTTGTTGGATTTGTATTTGGCTGTATTTTTATATTCAAACTCTGTAATTCTGGTTACAAATCTAGCAAACTAAATGAATTAAATTTAATGAATTGGTCAAATGGTGTTTTCACACATGCAGGGTTACAACCAGGGTTAGGTGCTGCTGTGCTATTCATTATTCACTGTCATTTAGGGTTAAATCAGGGTTAGGAAAGAGTGTGTGTACATGTTTGTCTATACTCTATATAGTTACATTCACTTGACCAGTAGTGATCCTTTCACATTTGAACAAACTGAAAATGTTGAAATGTACTTCAGGAGGTCTTGCAGTCATTTACAATGAGAAGTGGAAAGTGTTGCGTGTAAGTGTCCCTGAATTCCCTTCATTTGAGTCCATTGTTTTACAGATTAATGGCCCAGTTCCGACTGTTCTAATGAGTTTTTAACCCTTAAATGCATCAATGTTTCGCCAATCATTTTTACATATTTGGGTCTTTAGCGACCTGGATCTATATCTAACACGGATGGATCTCCACCTGCTGCGATAATATAAAACTCCCCTAATATTAGAGTAACCATTACATAAGAATAAAATAAAGCATATTTTGTTTCATTTTGGAGCTTGGAAGTGTTCATTTTGAGCAGATGTTTTATACCATCATCACTGTCCTCACCAGAGCTCATTTCCCAGTACATTCAGCATATGATAGTTTTGAGAATATATATGTTTGAGGTCGTGAATATGAGCCCATTTGTGATCTCCAACATATCTTCAAAATCAATGTTTTGATCGCTGACAGCTTCACCAGATCCTCCATCAGGTGACCGTGACACTCATATTTGTGACAGTGACACTCATATTTGATTTTCATGTCTTTGCAGAAGAGCCATGATGATCTACACAGTGACAGCGCACACAGGAAAGCGGCTCTTGGCGGGCACCACTAGCCTCATCTACATCCAGCTGCGTGGTACTGAGGCTGAGAGCGAGGAACAGAACCTGAACCACCTTCAGGGGTTTCGGCAAGGATCGGTAAGTGCGCCCAATTAAACCAACTTGAATATTATGTGATTATAAAGTCACAAATTTGCAAGAAAAAAATCTGGAAAATGGTGCCAAGGAACCACATGGCTCCCCCAACTCTGTATTATTATTATTTGTATTTCACCTATAATGGCCCTAATAAACCCTAATGAACATGTCTGTGCAGGAGCGAGCATTTAAGATACACTGTAAGGCATCCCTGGGAGAACTCGTATCTGTCGAGATCTACTCCAAGCCGTTTATGGGTCTTCTTCACAACCAGTGGTTCTGCGATAAGATCTTGGTCAACACGCCCGAAGGTGACGAGATTTTGTTTCCGTGCTACAGCTGGCTTGACGGCAACGAGAGGCTCGTTTTAAGACCTGCTAAAGGTAGGCAATTCCAATTCAGGTCATGGGCAAAATTATCATTTACCTGTGTACTTGAAACACACACACACACACACACACTCACTCAGGTTTGTTTTGCTATCAAATGTTTTTTATACAGTACACATTGTACATTCTCTCCCCCTACACTACTCCTAAACCTACCCCTCACAGGAAACTGTCTGCATTTTTAATAAAACATTGTTCAGTGTGTTTTTAAAGCCATTTCAAATTTGAGGACTCATGAAATGTTTACGTTGTAATACCAATGTCATTATACATATGTGTTCTCATAAATGCACGTTTTTGAGACAAGTCATCACCCTATGATCAAGTAATGATACATACAAAATATAGCCTACATTTGTTTTGCAAACAAACAAGTTCAGATTGTGAATTAATGTTGGCATTTGCATTCCAGCTTCACTCGTGTTCCAGGACATCAACCCAATAGCCCAAAGACAAAGGACGAGGCAGCTAGAAGAGCAACAAAAGTTATTTAGGTTTGTGGGCAGCATACCAGCACAAGTGTCTGTGCTATAATAAAATAAATTCAGTGAAATTAAATTCTTTCTGTTGAAACACATTTGAATTTTCCACTCCCAGATGGCGAGTGTATGCTGAGGGCATGCCCCAAGTTATTGATTACGACACTGCCCTTGCTCTGCCATCTGAAGTCCGATTCTCTTTCACAAAGGAAACCGAGTTTAACTTCAATGCTGGAAAGCAGTAAGTCACCCTCCTGTAGTGTTCATCTCTTTGTTACACACTCTAGAAGCCATAAGGTTCTGCTTTTATTAGATGAACTGTTTTGTTTTTTACCATGTTTGTCTTTTCTTACCTACGGTTTACAAATTTCTGTTACATCTGGGTTCCACGGACCCCAGCACCACAGGAGACATACGTTTTATATAGGGGACGTAGAGGCCATGTCAGTCTATTACTTTAGAGTATGCTTTATCCAAAATGAACCATGATAATTTTTCAAGGATGCGCCATGTATACTCAGCTAAAAGCAGGGTACCCAATGTAATGGTAACTCCAGAGATGAATTTAGAGAGTTCATCAGTAGTGGGCCCATGACAGCAAGCTTAACCATTTCAACATTACTGTTCGGACAATGGACTGTATCAGTGGACTGTTTTTGTTTGTAGGTTAGCCTAAATATGGTGTGTTTTTATAGATTGCACTGGTGGAAATGCTGAATATTTACTGCTAGATTTAATTTTTAGAATGCTTTAGTGCAAAATTAACTGTGGTGATTTAAAAACAGGATCCATTTATATTCAGTATATTTTGCATGTAAGTGGATGGCATTCACAAAATAGCTTTGTCTTATTGAAGGCAGTAATAATATAATATCTAATAAGTACAAAAATGCTCACAACTAAAGCTGTAAATCCCAAGTTGTATATCAAGGTTAGTTCCACTATTAATGTTTTAAACTGTGTTCCTGTGTATTCTGTGTTTGTAGGTTAGCTGCTCTGAAACTAACTGGATTAGCTGACAGCAGAAGATCGTGGGAAAGCATGAGCCAACTGGAAGTAATTCTTTGTGAAAACAGAGGGAAAACCATTGGTAATCATCTTTTACTGAACTGTTCAAAATGACTGTATTACAAGTAAAGTACTGTCTGTACTGCAGCATATGTTCTGAAATAGCATGCTTTGCAGAATACATTCAGGAGCACTGGGATGAGGATGAGTTCTTTGGCTACCAGTTTCTGAATGGTCTCAATCCCATGATGATCCAGCGCTGCTCAAAGCTGCCTGAGAATTTCCCCGTCACAGACGACATGGTCAAAGACTCCCTAAGAGGGAGCAGCTTGAAGCAGGAGATGAAGGTACACTACTTGCTACTGGCATGACTTGGAATTACTGGGTCTGGTTTGCATTGGTTGTGTCTAATTTTCTGTGTTTGTTCATTATTTGGTATGATCTACTCCCACACCCAGAAAGGGAACATCTTCCTGTCTGACTATAAGATGTTGGACGGGCTGGTGGGAAATGTAGTCAATGGCAGGCAGCAGTACCTCATGGCTCCCCTGGTCCTGCTGTACAGTAACCCCCATGGCATGATGCTGCCCATCGCCATACAGGTGAATATCTTGCATTTGAAGTCAAGTCTTTACAATGCAGATTGTGTCAAAGCAGCTTTACAGTGAAAACTGGTAAATAATATTGGCTCTTAAAGAAAACTGTAATTTCCCATTATTAAAAATTAAATTAAATTCAGATGAATAAATCTTGAAAGATGAGGTAAACAATCTAATTATTGAAAAGAATGGCATGTGTCATTTTCTTAAAGGGAGAAAAATCATAACCTAGATTCCCTCAGAAACCGTTTGTACAATTTTCATGCATGTTCAAATTCATTCTGCACAGTTAAGGCAAAAGCCCAGCAAAGAGAATCCGATCTTCCTCCCAATGGATTCAAAGGCAGACTGGAAACTGGCCAAGATCTTCGTTCGAAATGCAGAGTTTGCCGTTCACGAGGTCGACTTTCACCTGCTGAGAACTCACCTGCTGGCAGAGGTGTTCACCTGTGGCGACGTTGCGCAATCTTCCACCTCCACACCCTCTCTACAAGGTACTGAATCTGTCACGCATGAGTTGGTTTGATTTGTGAACTCTTAGCAAAACGGGTATGTTCCAGACATGCCACATCCACAGAGAGAGAATGATAATGAGTTAATTAATATACACTATATTGCCAAACGTCAACTGTTAGTATTAAAACAAGTGGAAGCAATTGGGAACAAACTTCATGTGGCCTTCAGATTAGCTCAAGAACAGTGTGTAGAGAGCTTCATGGAATGGGTTTCCATGGCCGAGCAGCTGCATCCAAGCCTCACATCACCAAGTGCAATACAAAGCGTCGGATGCAGAGGTGTAAAGCACGCCGTCACTGGACTCTAGAGCAGTGGAGACATGTTCTTTGGAGTGACCAATCACCAATCATTCTCTGTCTGGCAATCCGATGGACGAGTCTGGGTTTGGCATTTGCCAGGAGAACGGTACTTGCCTGACTGCATTGTGCCAAGTGTAAAGTTTGGTGGAGGGGGATTATGGTGTGGGGTTTTCAGGGGTTGGGCTTGAACCTTTAGTTGCAGTGAAAGGAACACTTAATGCTTTAGCATACCAATACATTTTGGACAATTTCATGCTCCCAACTTTGTGGGAACAGTTTGGGGATGGCCCCTTCCTGTTCCAACATGACTGCGCTCCAGTGCACAAATCAAGGTCCATAAAGACATGGAGGAGCAAGTTTGGTGTGGAACTTGACTGTCCTGCACAGAGTCCTGACCTCAACCCAACAGAACACCTTTGGGATGAATTAGAGCGGAGACTGTGAGCCAGACCTTCTCACCAACATCACTGCCTGACCTCACAAATGTGCTTCTAGAAGAATGGTCAAAAATTCCCATAAACACAATCCTAAACCTTGTGGAAAGCCTTCCCAGAAGAGTTGAAGCTGTTATAGCTGCAAAGGGTGGGCCAACTCCATATTAAACCCTACGGATTAAGAATGGGATGTCATTAAAGTTCATGTTACTTGTATACTTTTTGACGGTAGGGAGTTTTTGCAGTTGTAGTCTGTGGTCACAGTTGTCTATTTTACCCTAGAGGTGTTGCTCCCCTTCACTATTTGCCTTTTGGAGAGCTGGCCTGACTCATCTATAGCCTGTGAACAAAGCCTACACAGTAGCCTGGGTGCCAGCCCGAACCCCGCCCACAACATTTTTTGGACGGGAAGTTCGGTCTGGACTCGATCCATTGTGGAGTAATTATGCTCGGCTCCCAGAAGGCCGAGCCAATCAAATTGCCAGGGTGGGCTTTAATCGATGATGGACAGGCTATCTGCGGTTACGTAACCACCCACGTCATCAAAGAGCGCTTGGGTTGAATTGGTTTTCACCAATGATGACTGCAGCTGGAGAAATAAGATGTTTAGATTCCGCTATCACGTCTGTAATAAAAGAAATCGACAGCGCATTAATTTTAAAAGACGAACAAAGAACCGCAATCAAGGCATTTGTCGATGGGAAAGATGTGTTTGCCGTCCTTCCAACGGGATTCGGCAAAAGTTTAAGTACAAGTTCAACATACGTCACTTACTGCGTTGCTCTGATTGGTTGTAGGTCTATCCAATTGAGTGCAGAGTTGTTGTTTTTTTACTGGTTCGGTTAAGACACGCCCCATAATTCAAGTGCAATGGAGCAGTATCAGACTCACATTCTGCCTAGAATATGAGTATGACGAAGTCAGGCTACCTACACAGAACATTAAAATTCATTATTCATATATTTTTATCTTCAAATAATAATGGCAGTGAATGCAAATCTCTTACTTTTCCTTCTCTAGCTCCTCTTTCCCCATATCCGATACACGCTCCAGATCAACATCATGGCCCGGAATCGGCTGATATCCAAGGAATGGGGTCATTTCCATGGTATGCAAATAGCATTGTTAAAGAGGCACTAGAGGTTCAAACTTCAATTATCATCCAATACACATTTTTGTTGAATCCAGCAAATTTCTCCTCACAATGCCGTTTGTGGTGCCAGATCTTTGTTTATAGCCCTTAAACTAACTTTATGTCATGTGTCTTTTCTCCATTAACTAGTATGCAGGAAGTAGGTGGAGAGTCATTGGCAACGTTGCTGAAGCGTGCTACCGCCTCCCTGACCTATAGCGCCCTCTGTCTTCCTGATAACATCTCTGAGAGAGGCCTGGAGAATGTACCCCACTACTACTACAGAGATGATGGGATGAAACTGTGGAACATCATCAACAAGTATGACTACCGGTGGAGTTAATCTAGTGTTTTTTTAATAGGCTTTATGCTTTCTACTCTCCAACTATGTGTATGTGTGTGTTACTTAAGACATCCAGGTTTTAGGGCTGAACTAATACGTCCTGGTGCACTTTCTGATTCATATTTCAACAAATACAGTGTCAGTTATACAGGTTCATGAGTTTAATAGTCAGTAAGCACATGCTGTACTGTGTTGCAAGTCCCTTTGAATAAATTCCAGCTTAAGAAATAAATGCAAAGCAATTCAAAAAAAAAAAAAAAAGAAAAGAAAAAAGGTAAGCTATAAATATGTAAACCTGAAACATCTGACTGTGTTGCTTACAGGTTTGTTGCGGCTTTCTTGTCACACTACTATCAATGTGATGCACACATGCAGAAGGACACAGAGCTGCAGCAATGGATCAGTGAGATATTCACCAATGGCTTCCTGGGAAGAGATGGCTCAGGTGTGTTATTTACCTTTACATTTATTAATTTGGCAGATGCTTTTTTTCCAAAGCGCCTTAGAAGTGAGGAATACAACAAGCGATGAGATATAGACTCAAGAAGTGTTCACAATACAACTTTCAGCATAAGCTACAATAGGCAGAGATTAAAGGAAATGAAATGGGCTAGACCAATGAGTATGCATTTCCAAAGGAACTGTTGCCATATCAGGACATTTAATCCAACAAAGGTTTCCTTTTCTTTTTTGTGATCATCTCAGTATTTGCACTGCATAGCATAGACATGTTTGAGGCACAACCTCTTTTGTAAACCCCACTGTAATTAACTGTTGTCATTGACTAGAACTGAACCAGGTCAACAGTCAAAAGTAGTTTGTAGTTTATGGCTCAACTCTCCATTTCAGTGTGTGTGTGCACGCATGTATAAACATCCCAAATTGAGTTCCTCACAGAAACAGCCTTTCATTCTTACTTCACAGGAATACCATCATCTCTTCAGACTGTGACAGAGCTCGTCAAGTTTGTCACCATGGTGATCTTCACTGCGTCAGCCCAACATGCCGCTCTAAACAATGGACAGGTGAGTTAGTACAAGTCAATTCACTTCCAGTCACACAGAGCCATTAAAGCTGCAGTCCCTGATCCTAATCCCATACGCCTTTTCTCAAATCCAGCGTATTGCTCCATACATTCCTCTAGCTGTCCATTCAGTGTCCGAGCTCAAAAAACCCTCTGCTATCCTGGCTCCTTGAATGAGTAACAAACAGGAGCATGAAGGGGAGGGGTTTCAGTTGATTGGCTATTGAGCTCAACAGATTTGTGGACTTTTAACTCTTGTCTGTTATTTACATTACCTCAAGATACTTCAACCCCCTGGAGCAGGTATTCCACAAAGCCAAAAAAACCTGTCCATATCCACTTTTCATGGCCTAAGTGATGTTAATTATGTGTTCTTATTATTCTTTGTGAATATTTGGCTTACATGTCATAATTTTTCACCACTTCGTTTCCCCCCCAGTTTGACTTTGGCGGCTGGATGCCTAACTTCCCCAGTGCCCTCAGAAAGCCCCCTCCCAAGGAGAAAGGCCAGACCACTGAGGACACGATCCTGGAGACCCTTCCTGATGTGAGCACGACAGTGAATATAATGGCTGTCCTGAGACTGCTGACCCAGGATTCTGCAGACCAAGTGAGTTTGTACATCATCAGAGCAAATGTTCTTGTGTATGGCATGATATTATTCTGGATGTCAATGTCTTACTTACACTGCTTTGCATTACCTTACCGTTACATTACAAAGGACATTTAGCAAACTGTGAGCATAGTGTTGCAGTGGACTCTTGCAGAATATTAGTGTGCTGTCATCAGTGCTTCCCACACATAGACTTTACTTGGGCGGGCCGCCCAGGAAAAATAACGGCCGCCCAAGTATACTGGAGACACATTTTTGCTTTTATTATATTTATCTCTTATACTTTTATATCCGCCCAAGATAATGAAACCATCCGTGATCGATTAACTAGTCGTTTCGTACCTGCTCGTTATGTGTGCGTCAGAACTGTTTACTCCCGCTGACATTCCCATGTGCGCTGCATTTTGCACAGTCACAAGGGGGCGCTGTTGCGTGTTCTATTTTTTTTTTTACAGCCTATGGTTCTACAGGCTCGTGCAAAACTGCTTCAAAGTGATTCTCAATCAGTGAAAAGTGCAGATTTATGCCAAGCGATTGCTCATGAACTGAAGTTGATGAATTATTACAATGTCTACTTCATGGCCTTTATATAAAACATTTTATACGGTTGTAAGAATCTGAAGGAATAGACATTTCAAAATAAGAGTCCCGGTGTATTTCGAGCTTGTTTATAATTAAAAGTCACACGCTAAGTTTTTTTCTTTTACTTTTGGGCATTATTGGTATTTTGGTTACACAATAAATTGTATTTAATTTGATTTCCATTTAATTCATAGTAAATTACTGTAGTCTCCCCCACAGGAAGAAAAGACTAAGAACATTATTTGACACATATATTATTCATTATTTTATAAATTTTACTAGTAAAATCTGTGTCCCATTCACTGAGAGAGATAATATATGAAGGCAAAGAAAACATAGGAAAAGGAGAACCATTTAAATGCTGTAATTTTGCATAATAATTTACAATGCATAATAATGCATAATATTAGTATGTAATTAAATGTAATAGTATGCTATGTAATTAAAATAAAATAAAAAATAAAATAAATAATGATAAAAACATTATTTGTTTGTCACATGTAGTAGACCATTTTTGTGCTGTGGGTAATAGGAGGATTTTTCACCCGGCTACCACCGCAAGTATATTTCAAACCTGTGGGAAGCACTGTGTCATACACGGCATGTTAAACATTGATATAAGCATGTTTAATATCAACATGATATTTACGATTACAATCTTGTTACCCTGTCCATAGTACCCTCTGGGACATTTCCCAGAAAATCTGCATGATGAAGAGGTCCTCTGCAAGCTCATTGAAGAGTTTCAGAAGGATCTGAGGAAGTTGTCGGATCTCATCGAGGAGCGGAACAAGAATTTGGAGCTTCCCTACACCTATCTGAACCCCAAAAATGTGGACAACAGTGTAGCCATTTGAAAGGAGACAGAATTCTTTCTTACCGTGTTTGTATTTCTATTTATAACTTTGTCAATAAAAATAAAGACCAAAGCAAAAATAACTCAAAGTGAGATCATGGATATTTCCTTAAATAACGTGAAAGGCACTGCTTGCATTTAAGTTGTGGGTTCTGAGATAAAAGTTTTTACTACTGTGCTGCAGTGTTAATTTCGTCAACCAAAAATTGATGAAATATGTTCGCCGACGACCTTTATTTCCATGACTAAAGCCCGGGATATGCCGCACGATTTGTGGCTGTCCCAGACGAAAGATTGCCATCGTGAAACAATCATGGTGATTTCTGTGATCGTGGCTCTGAATCGGTGGTCCTATGTAGTATAGTGAGAGAGGTTCAAAGAAATTTCCCGGTCTTGTGACGATAGCCTAAGATCATTTTTGACAGTGTCATAAATTCAGCATCATCACACAGTGTGTTTGCAACACATAGCCAATAAAAATGCGACATGAAATCAAAGCGACATTTTCTGACAGCTCTTTTCCCTTCTTTCGCTGCTTCCTTTTTATTTTGCACACATAAAAACTACAACTCATAAATTCAGCATGCTGATGACATCATAGAAACTTGCATCAGTGTGTTTGGCTGGTCAGTAGACGTAGGTCGTATAGTTCAGCAATGAAAATGTGACATGAAATCAACGCAATATTGTTGATGACATGGTGACTAAAAACTTTACCAAAATCACTCTAAAACTGAAAACTGCTTACCTCAAGCTCTTTTCCCTTCTTTTGCCTGCTTCTTCCTTTTTATTTTCAGCACACATAAAATTACAACTGCTGAAGTGTGATTCTACAGTGTTTTGTTTACCAGTAGCTCATGCTGATGACATGTTTTACAACACAATGCAATATTGTTGATGAGACTGACAACACGTGGCTAAAAGACTAAAAACTGTGATTTCAAAAGAGATTTTGGTATTGTCGAATAAAGGAGCCAAAAATTTACAGACTGTTTTTATGAGCGTTCATGTTTACGGTTCCCAGATTTCCAGAATTTAAACCCCCCAATCTGAGCTTTTCTGTTAAAAGAACACGTTTTACTTAATCTTTGCTATCTGGCAATCCCGCACACGCTCTGTCTACACTGTGTTTTCAGATCATCTGCGCTTCTTCCTCAGATAAGTAAGCTTAAGTTTTACGAACATCATTTGAGATTTTGTACTTGAAGTGTCATTCAGTCGGTCTATATTCCACTCCTCGTTTGCTGATTAAATCTGCGACCAAAGTGCAGGCTGATATCCAACAGTGGTGACTGACGTACGACAAAATGCTGAGTTTTGCCGTTCATTTTATTCTACTCCACCTTAAAATAACATTAAAACTGGCCATGTATTTCTAGCAGGTAAAATCCCGTAAATACACGACATTCAATCAAATTACCTAATTTTTCGCGGTCAAAACTGACTGCACCCACATAAGCCAGCAAATCGTGCTACATTAAGTGCTGTTCTCGACAATAAGTATACTAGCATGAAGAACAAATATAGACACAGACTGTATAGAGATTCAAAGGGGCTCTGCGTAGGAATGACACCCAGTATACAAATCAACATAACATGAAACAAAGTTTTATTCAAACTTATTGATCTAACAATCATGTATTTAAAGTCCTGCTGCCATCTCAACACAGCTGTGCCAATTCTGCTGCTGAACCCCTTCATCCTGCTTCATGCTGCTCTTCTCAATGGGGACAACGTTGATCTAGAGGATGAAGAAGATGATGATAATGATGGACCCCTGAACCCCTCAACCTTGAAGCAAGAGTGGGAGAAGATGTGCGGGACAATCTGGCTGCAGCAAACATTCATGTGCTCTCCATCAGCATGATTAAACTGTTTGAAAATTCATGTTTTCATAGCTCTCTCCATTTATTCCTGAAATCTGAGCTGCTGAAGACAAGGTGGATTCATTTTGTTTTCCAAGGAAATGCTCCCTCAACTCTACCGAAATTCATCTACACGAATCATTTCACACTGGACAGCTTTGTGAACAAATGTCAATACAAAGGGACAATACAAAACATACAGCCTCCAGAGTTATGGAATTATATTTGTCTCAATAAAACTGAACATAACTGAACATATCAAAAATATGCCATTACAAAAGAATAAAAACAATGAAAATAAAAAAATGAACTTAGTTGCATAAATTTAACAAGCTCTTCAATTCTGCTTCATTCTTTGTTAATGTTTTTCAAAGATTCATTTTTGCAAATCGTGGATTCTGAAAACATTGCCACAGGTTTCACTTACACTTCACAGTTTTTCGTTTGCTGTTTTGGCACAAACCTCTCATGGAGGTGGGCTTAACAGTGCTCTACTCTGATTGGATAGTGAACTTTTGATGAACAGGTGCTCTCTGACCTGGAAGTACTGATGTCACTCAGTGGCACGCATATTGGAAAGCTCTCGCGGGGATTTGTGTGCAATACCTTGTGCTTCGTATTACTAAATATGTAAATAATATTTGACCTTTGATCATCTCAGTCTGTAAAGATGAGCTCTCAGCAGAGACACGGAAGCAGCATCATCTTTCTCCGCTTGTCCTTCAAAGCAGCTTGAAGTAAGTTCGTGTTACTGAAGAAACCAATAACATCGATAAAAGTTTTATTCATGTACAGTGTGCAACAGTTCTGGCTTTATTTGACATTTGTTTAAAAACTTGATAAAGTTTTATTGATTAAAAACTTATGTATATCATGATACCATGTATAGATATAAACAAATTAACTGGAGAGGAAGAGCGAAAGAGAAAAAAGGATGATTGGTTTAAATATCCTAAAGGAGCTGTTTTTTTTACCTGTAGGAACAAGTGCAAGAAGACATTTTACAGCATATGCTGACAAAGTATAGCTTGATTATTCGGATTGAAACTTTAGATTTGGATTACCTCCTGGATCCTGCTCAGCAAGAACTGGATTTGGCAATTACTGCATTAAATCATGTCAGAATCCCAGAAGCTTTATTTAGAGGTCTACAGGAGCTAATCAATATAATTCATGTAAATGTAAGTTCTGAAGAAACTTCATCAACTGCATCTGATATCAGTGAAAAATGTGCTTGACACTCTTGAGGCATACCAGTGGCTCAAGTGCACAAAGTTTCACTGCCCACTTTGTCCAAAGGACAAAATAAAATTTGAGGAGTGCTTCCAGGCAACAGGTCATCTTCAGTCGCATTTATCCTGAGTGGTACTACATGGCTGTAAGTAGATCAAATCATTTTTATTACATGCTTACATTAACTATGTATTGACAAAAGGTAATTTTTGTTCTCATTTTTTAAATAATACTTATTTTACATTTCAAAATATGTAAATGCAACCTCTTGTGTCACAAAGCTGCACATTACCATTGTTGTTACTATGGCAAACCAATAATACGTCGGACAGACTTGGAAAAACACGTCCTTAGACACAGCACAAATATAAGTGCAGAAAGACAGTTAACCAGGACAATCCGAAGACATGATCATTAATTCATACTCAGGAAGTAGAACTGAAATGACATTCAGTACAAGATGATTAGTGAAAACATTTAAAATGAACCAGCAGACTATTTTTTCCAGACAGGTATTTTGTAATTGAGGATTTTTTAAAAATACTATGAAAAAATCTTGTCTTGTCTCGTCTCGTCCCATCTCGTAAACTAACTGTTTGTCACATTCCAGAACTATCAATCATTTTAAAGATTCTTGTGTTAACAGGGTTCAGGTTATCAGGCCCGTGGGTGTGCAGAGCTGTCTTAACAGTGTGTAGTTATGTGAACATGTAGTTATGATCCTTTGATAACATTTGAAGAATGTAATAGGAATTAGGAAGTGGATGCTCACTGACAGTCACACAACGGGTAAACAGTTTCCAGAAGTCACACTATATTGAGGTGAATTATACCATGTAGGTTATAAATGGATAATCTGCTCTTCATAAAAGCACACTAAAATAAAAATGCTGAAGATGTCTGATGTACTCACATTATTTGTCATCGACACAACAAAACTGTTACTCTTCTTGATTTCTCACATTGTGGCCAAATATACCGTATGTTCCCATTCAAGTAGGTTAGAATTATGACATGCAGGTGTTTTCTCTGTCAAGGTAAACCAGCAACTGTCTCATAAACAGGGAATTACAATCACTGTGCATCTTTTTTGTTTTTTTAATTCAGTGGTTCGGGATGAATACATGCACTGTTACACCCATATATTTCATATTGGTCAGTTTTTTATTTTAAACACTTTTACTACTTCAAGCATTAAGCTTTTTTGTTTGTTTGTTTGTTTGTTTGGACAAACTATGAGTCAGAGATGAGCGTAGCAGTGGGGTGGAGCAGAGGACTCTTGATAAATGCAGTGGTACTCGCTTTCCTTTCCATTAGAAAGCTGACAGTCGAGGAAACAGCAGTCAGATCAGATAAAAATAATAATTATGAAGTTCAACACCGCTTTGAGTGTTGCTGGAATCATACTTCTCTACATAGCAGGTAAGATCTTACAAAAGTGTAACATAACAAAGATGTACATTTAACAATGTTTGTTTCAATATTTTAATAACATTGAATTCCTGACTCTGTAAACACACTCGACAATTTATGTTTCTTATGATTATAAAAACCTTTGGACCCGAAGACTTTGGTTAAATGCTTGAAATTAGTTCTAGATGAACACAAGTTCTGCATTTGTATGAATTTGTATTGTATGAAATGCATAATTTATGTATTTTAATGGATGGGTTTAATTCATGTAAATTCCAGGATCTCAAGAATCAGATGCAGTTGAGTGACTTTGAAGAAGCTACAAGATAGTTTTGTTTTGTTTTTTTATATTTTAGTCACTACATAAACCCCAAAGTATTATTTGAGATATTAATTTGATGACTTTAAAATGATTCTAAAATGTGAAAAATAACAGTAATAATAATAAAAAAGAAATGAATAGTGTCTAAACTTTTATGAAGCAAAATACTTATAATAAACTATAATGTATATATACTGTAATACAACTTCCTAATTTTGGTCTAGGGTGAGAAGAGGTAACACTGAGATTGTGACCATATGTGCTGTAATGATGCTGGCAAGAGACAATATGCTATACAAAAGTGCCAGTAAATGTAGTATATTTTACAATTAATGAAAACAACATATAACAATACTAATGATAAAAGGGAAAAAAAGAGAAATATAGGCTATACAAATTTATGTATGCAATACCACAAAATAATAAGCCCACAGGAGGAAAAAGGATGAAAGTGGCACCAAAGAAAAGAAAAGAGCAAAAACAAACCCAGACTAACTCAAGTTCAACATTGAACCCTGGATCTGTGAGGGAGGACTCAACATGCAGAATGAGTGTTCACTGGGTTTATTAACAAAACAGCAGATAACTCAAGATATGGTGAGGAGGTGAAGCCAGTCCAAACAGCAGGCAGGGATGAGGCACAATGACAGCAGGTAGCAGTAATAGACTGGCATAGCAAGACTGGAGGAGAACAGAGAGGAAGATCAAGAGAGGAGGCAAGAATACTCAGGAACAAGGCAGATCAAGATACCACTATAATGAAAGGAGGAACTCTAAGTAGCTTCTACAAATAACACACCACAGACTTTAGTAACAAAAAAAGTACTAGGTAGTAGTGATGTTCGATTCTTGAACGAATTGTTCTTTTGAACTGGTTCTCAGGAAGTAACCGGTCGAGTCCTTCACTAATTGAACTGAATCAAAATTTAGCTCCGGGTTGATGACGCAAGACGCACAGCCGAAGTAGCATGTCCGACTCAAAAAGAATTAAAGGAGTCGGTCCAACTGAATATCAAAGTTTGCTGAGGATTACCAAGGAGTCTGATGAGTGAGTTGACGATACTATGAGGCACGTACTGGAAATATGCTTATTATGACTACTGTTATTAAATATTATTACATTAGCTGCAAAAACATTCCCAAGAAAATTGACAGAGTGAGGGAGAGAAAGAAAACACAGAGGCACACAACTACCGGGACGTAACACTTGTAATATGTTGTAAAATACTTGATCAAACTACTCACACATTGTTTGAAAAAAGCACACAAAGACAAGCACACTATTTTATATTCAGTAACTCTCAATAAATACAGATTATGCAAGTTGTTTAAATATAGCTACATTCTGGGGTCACATAATTTATGGCCTTTTTAAAAACTCAGAAAGAACCCTGTAGAAATTCAGTATCTAATTCACACACTTGTGAAACTGACCTAATTTAGGTTCGTTACTTAAATGATTCAAAGTCATATGAAATGAATAAAGGTATTTTTTGGCTAAAAACAATAAACACCATAGTTCAGGTGAAAGACTTTATCTTTCTTTCTTCATGTGCCAATGCTCATGTAAAGGTGAAACAGTGATTGTGGGTGACAGAAACCAGTTCATCAACCCTGCCTGCATGATTGTCTACTTACTTTGTCTTTGTCTGAACACACAGGTTCCCTCGGCCAGTTAGATGGTAAGTTGTCATATCTTGTTTCACACAGAAAGTGTCTTCTGTCTGTGAGGCATGTCAGCTGGGAAACCTCATATCTTCTTTCTCTCATCATCAGTGTGCGGTCGAGCCCCTCTCAGCGACAGGATTGTTGGAGGGGAGAATGCGACGGCAGGGTCTTGGCCGTGGCAAGTCAGCATTCATGTCATCGGCTTTGGCCATAACTGCGGCGGGACTCTGATCACTAAAGACTGGGTTTTATCTGCAGCTCACTGCTTTGAGGAGTATGAAGTTAAATAATCTACAAATGTATCTTGAGCTTTGATAATAGTGAGATTAAAGCAGACTTTCTCTGTTAACAGTTTTGGTGTGTCTGACACACTGATGTACTTCGGGCGTCTGAACCAATCCGGCTCAAACCCTAAAGAGACATCCAGGACAGCGAGTCGAATCATCACCCATCCTAACTATAACGGTTCTACTTTTGACAGTGACATAGCATTGATCCAGCTCTCCTCTTCCTGTGAAGTTTCTCTGATTACATTAAGCCGGTCTGTCTGGCGGCGGCTGGAAGTGTATTTTCTGCAGGTACAGAGGGTTGGGTCACTGGATGGGGCAGGCTACAATATGGAGGTGAGGAAACATTCGCTTGGCAATTAACCAGATACAAACAATTTTTGTCATCATTGTTTTGCACCAATGTTAGTTTTTGCTTAGTCTGTGGTATCTTTATTACCTTGAGTTTGATGAACTTAAACCATTTAAGGCTACTGGTTTCCTCAAACCATTGAAATAGCTATATAGTTGTTAAGATTTATTTAAATTTGTTACCTGAACTCAAACTGAATGTGTGGAATAAAATCTTTAAGTTAAGTTTAATGATTGACTAAACCAACACAAAAATATAAGTGACTTTAACTTAATAAATATGAGTATTGTAAACTCATGTGCATTATTTTTAAAACTTAAATGGTTTGAGTTACTGTAACTTATCAGGTTTTACAGTGGGTAAACTTCAACAATTTACCTAGAAATGTTTTGTGAAAGCCATAAAATGTGTCCTCTGATCTGTCACAGGCCAGATTCCTGATAGACTGCAGGAGGTGACAATACCCATTGTGAACAACACTGACTGTGATAAAGCTTATGAAGGGATCAACATAAGCATCACAAGCAATATGATTTGTGCTGGATTGTTAAATCAGGGAGGAAAAGGTTCATGTCAGGTGAGATACTAGTTTTTCATTTTAACACTTTTTAATCCAAATTAATTTACAAAACACTACCAATTTTGGCCACCTGCAAACTTGCACTGCCAACCTAGTTGTTATGTAAGCGAAGTGTTTACTTCACCGATCCTGAACTCGTATGACTGCTTTTCATACTACACCTGTGGCCGGTTGCATAAACTATCATCTAATATTTTTCTGCAAGACTGTTCATAACTTTTCTGTTAAGTAATTTACTTAAAAACATAGGTCTAATTTGAATACAAAAAGTAAGACTGATTACCACTTGCTTGATATAGGGCAAGCTCACACTACAGGACTACAGGACTACTATACACTCGCCAAGGTGCTCACACAACACAAAGTTTTCTTTCTCATCTTGTATTAGCAGCACTCATACTACACAACACAACACTGTCAAGATGCACAAACTACAAGATCTACATGATCAAGAATGAAAAAATGTTTTCTCACATTAATTTGTGTGAGAATTTAGAGAGATGCTCATGCTCGTTGTGAAAGTCATATGTGCAGGAAAAAAGACAAAAAAGAAAAATCCTCAGATCACATCACTGACCTGCTCATACTGAACAAGCATTGGCTAACGCAATTACCACCAATTTGTCGATCTGGGCTTTATGTCACAGAACTTGGAAATCTGTCTGCGACAGCAAAATCCAGCTAAAAGTCGTGTAAGTGTGAGCTTGCCTTAAGTCAAATCTAGTTCTTAAGACAGTCTCTAAATGTTATCAACATGACTTAACTATACTTATGTCTATAACAGTTGTTAACTATATATGGTCAGATATATAAATGCTGAATGTTTGTGAATACAGGGAGACTCTGGAGGTCCAATGGTCAGTAAGAAAGACTCTCTGTGGATTCAGTCCGGCATTGTGAGTTTTGGTAAAGGATGTGCTCAACCCAAATATCCCGGTGTGTACTCCAGAGTCTCTCAGTACCAGAACTGGATCAAGTCTTACATGAGCAGTAACCCACCTGGATTTGTTGAATTCAACACTGAAAAGCCTACATCCAGCTCCAACTTCAGAAGTGTACCCAACCTCCTCTTATTTTGCCTTTCTCTCACATTTTCCATTATTCACCTTCTCCCTCTTTCTCTCTTTCTAAAGATTGATTGAACAGAAACTCTCAGGGTTCTTTGATGAAATTATGAAGTGTACTGTGTATGCTCTCATAATATGAGAAATGTGAGAAATAACAGTTTAATTGTTATTGTTTTTACTGTCTGAGATTCAGGTTGTTTGCATAAACAGTAAAGATAGACAGCTATTGATTTTAGGTGCTCTGAACCATGCCTGAGCACATTTGACCTCAAAGCCCGGTTCGTTTGACTAGTGTGATCGCTCCAAACTGTGCCCTGACGCGGTTCGTTTAGCCGGCCCTGGTCTCTTCTTGTGGGTTGCCACCATTAATGATACCCATTCAGTGGGCTCTGAGACAAAGAACTCCCATATGGACCATTCTTTGTAATTCTGCTTCAACCCTACCCTGCATGGCTGCTGGGATTTTGCGTGCAGGTTTTACAACTGTTGGTCTCCAGTTTCATTGAATATGTTACTGGATGCTTTCCAAACTCTCGTCCTTGAAAAGGTCTGGATATTCAGAATAAATTTGGCTTGCCAAGCTTGAAACTTCATCTTTTGTGATGAATTTCTTTATTGAACAAAACCAGTTTCATTTGTAAACATTCTGGTAGACCTATCAATGGTTGTACATTTCTTTGTACCACGTAGAATGAGAGGTTATATGCTCTTTCTGACGAGTGGCAGGTGAAAGTAACAAAGCCTGCTGTGGGTATCTCCTCACCTCCATAGGCTATGAGCCTGGTGTTCTTCAATGAGCTTAATTCCTTTCCATTTTTTATTTTCGTGAACAAATCTTCAGAAATGTTGCCGTCAAACACTAATGGTTCAGGTCTTCGGAAGCATTCTGCCATTTCTAACAAGGTAAGCGAAACTTTCTCCTTTCAAGTATTTTCAATGAAACTTGACTTTTTTTAAAGGCCTTTCTCCTTTCCACGAACCATCTTCTGACACCATGATGAACGATGGACACATAATCAGTTATAAATGACATTAATACTTTACTGGAGAACTGTATGTAGTTTCAGATGATCAACTATCGTACACATTCGGGGCTGATACTGACGTCATAACTAAGGATACATGTGAGGTAAATGCGATTAAGGTATAGCTAAGAACATATCAATGTTCTATAATTAGAAAAAAGAAAGAAAGAAATATTTGAAGAAAGAAAGAAATATTATAAGAAAGAAAGACAAAGATAGATAGATAGATATGGACAGCAGATGTACAAAGTTCCATCGCTAGGATGTAGCTCGGAGAGCGTTTGCTAATTGGGAAAATGTCAAGACGTCGACATCTGATCGTGAATGCTCTCCGGGTGATGTGTGGGCGATGCAAAGCTGTAAATCCTGGCCGCTCTGCATGGCCTTTCTAGGACCTTTATAATTTATTTATGCCAAACCTGCTCAAGGTCATAATGTCTTCACATTACACACCATATGCGCTGCTTTCATTGATGCTTTCTCGGAGATCGCGCTGCCCCCTTTGTTGAGAAACACTGAGTTAGACACTGAGTCCTGAGGAAGTTCCTTGAATGTAACACTACAGGACTTTTGGTTGGATTTTGCCGTTACAGACAGATTTTCAAGGTCTGTGACATGTTGGATGAGGCAATATACCGTATTTGTAGCAGAAAATATTGGTTTCTTGAGGAAATACCACTAATCTTAGATCACATCTTAGAATCAACTATCCTGTGGCACTCGCAGGACTTGAAAGCAGCACATCTACTGTAACGTTAAGCCTACAACCTCAGGCCAGTGACAGTTGGGAGTCTCCGAGGCCTTTGCGAGAGGAGATTGGCATACTCGTATGTTTTGTCCAGTTATTTACGGGATGGTGCAATTTTGTTTCATATGAAAAATTAACATAATACACATAAACAATAATTACATGAAATAATATTAATTTCTATAACTTTGTTGTCTTTTTGATATCTTGCTCATGCGTGGGATATGCAGTTTTACTGCATAATAAATATATATATATATATATATATATATATATATTCTAATGGTCATGTTCAATAATGAAACTAAATAGCAAATTGCATTGAAACAGGAAGTAAGTAACAGAAGAGAATGTCAAAATAAAGGTCTACAAAACATAATAGCCTTACAATTTTATCGTCAGGTTTGTTATATGTATAATAGTTCAGATCCTTGAATCTGACTAAAATAGAGACTTTCTGCTGATATTTCACAAGTATAAGCCGATCTACAACTACTCATCTCCACGCGTTCCAGGCGGGCTGTCAGTCAGTAATCGCATGCGCTCAGTCGATCTCTCTCGCATTCACTGTCTGTTTAGGCTTGTTTAGTACCAATTCTACAGAGCCTCTGCACAAATCACCATGGTACACATTATGCTATCATTATTAAGTTATTTAATATTTAGTACATATGCATAAAGTGTAAAACGAGAAGGACATAACCTTTCAAAAAATAAAAAAATATGCAAATATCACGGTTGCTGCAGTTTTTGCAGTCCTCTGCGGTTGGCTTGTCAATGGCACGGTATTACGATATTGCAGTTATCGTGACAGCCGTAATCTTTTGAGTTTAATAGGAATTATGGAAAAACTGTTCCATAATTCCTGGGGGGTGGGTTGGCGGAGTGGTTAACCACCAAACCGTGTAATTTGTTGCTTCTTCGCCGCAGTAAGAAAAAATCCCATACCGTCACACCCCAACTCTCCCATCATCTAAGTTTAAAAATGAATCACTAGTATTCGCTGGGTCACATGACCACAAATGATAAGATTCCTTCCTCTCAGTGACCATTGCATGTACCCTTCACTAATAGCCTTGTGGAAGGGCCCTTAGTAAAGGGATTCAGTTTTTCACTTTTGTTTGAAACACTAATGGCGTCCTTTTCTCAAAGTGCCCTTCAAGGGCTCAAAAATGCCGTTTGGAATTTGCCCTTCAATATGCGCCTAATAGTGAACATTTATCTAGGTTAATGTTAGAGTGAGCGGCTATGCCAGACAGATAATCCTCTTCATGTTAAATCATGCATTTTCTTCGCTGAGGCGAGGCGACAGAAACATAACCATTGAAATGAGAGAGGACAGCTGCAACTATGGAGGATGCAGAGATGTTGCTGGATGTTTATATTAACATTTCTGACTGTTTAAATGATCAGCCCTTGGGCTTGGTCCCTCAAAATGTGGGGTCCCAGGCAATTGCCTGCCCTATTGCATCGCGTCTGCACATAGGTAATTATTTAGGCTTTAAGCTTTGGATATTATTTTTGTAAAAATGAAAAGTTGGTTAACAACACAGGAAGGCCAGTGGAGGAGAGCGGAGACGCACCTTCGTCATGCCTTTGCAGTATGATGCAGGAGCAGCCCGTGCTATTGTGCTTTCACAAGATGCCAGGTTTGCAGTGCGCAACTGATCTGAGGCTGTTTAACACAAACACATTTATTTTTATTTAAAATCCAATAGTTGTTACTGAACATGGCTTGTCAGCATTGTGATTCTCTTTGTATACACTATATTTCATAGATGTCACGTTTAAATGTTTTATTAAATTCATTACTTTATGTAAACAGGGTTCCCAGGTGAGCCAAATGTCAAATTCCCTGATTTTTACAAACTAAAAAGCTGAATTTCCATGACCTATAATGAATGGAGCACTGAGCAGACAAAAAACAGCCACAAACAGTATCTTTCAAACTTTATTTACTTATTCACAGTTGTTTTATTACAAATCTAACTTAAACACATACACCTTTTTTTTCTTTTGTTAAATGGACTGATATTTTTCTGAAATATTTCTACAGAAATTAATTTTTTAAACACAAGGATTTTCTGTTTGTTCATTCTTCACATTTAGTTTTTGCAGACTGTGTTAGACTGTTTGACTGAGCAATCAATGTAAGATTGCCGACACTTTCTGCCTTTAATGCAAGGTCATCAGCAGATTGCTCCATAGCTGAGGCATCCTCCTTTTCTTCAGCTCATCAATCTCATCAGAGAGAGTTTTCCTTTTCATGTTTAGTTTTTCTGCTCTTTTAAGTCTTTTCAGTTCCTCGAGTTGAAGGATGCATCACTGCCTTGACAAGGATGCAGATTGAAGGCCTTATTTACCACAAAGTTATCAATTCCTCCTTCTGACCTCAAATGATCCACACTTTCCCTCATGTTTTCAACCTCAATTTGTTTATTGACTGAAAAACCTTGGTTTTACTCCATGTAAAATATGTAGGCCACAGCTACCCACAATTAGTAACGCAGTATTGACATCTTGTCCAAGTTCAGTTTAATATGGTATAGAATAAATTTTGACAAATGGAAAAACTCAAAAATGCAAAAATCCCTGATATTCCATGACTTGGACAAAGAAAATATAAAACTCCCTGACTTTAAATGTCTGGAATAGAAATTTTAAAATTCCAGAAATTCCACGACCCGTGGGAACCCTGTATGAACTAATATTTTAATTTATATATTACGTTGCTCACGCAAGCTGTTGATAATTTATTTATTCATTTACCAAATGACAGTAATTTTCTTTAAATCTGCCACATCTGGCAGGTGTTTGATTTAGGAGATGAGGCAGATAAGGTATCTGTACTTTTATTCAAGTATGGTTTTCAGGTACTCTTTACACCTCTGCTCTTTCCAGAGTGACGACTTCTAAAAGACTTCTCTTTCGAGTGAATCCCCATGTGCTCCTTAAGGTTACCTTTATATATGAAACTCTTTCCACACTGATCACACACGAATGGCTTCTCTCCAGTGTGAATTTTCATGTGTTTATATAGTGACAATTTATGTGTGAAACTCTTTCCACAATGATCACATGTAAAAGGCTTCTCTCCAGTGTGAATATTCATGTGTTCCCTAAGGATTTGTTGCCGTGAAAAGCCATTCCCGCACAGAGTGCAGGTGTAAGGCTTTTCTCCAGTGCGAGTTCTCATGTGGTCTTTAAGGTTTCCTTTTTGACTGAAACTCTTTCCACACTCTTGGCAGGTGTGAGGCTTTTCTCCAGTGTGAATTCTCATGTGGTTTTCAAGGTTTCCTTTTCCACTGAAACTCTTTCCACACTGTTGGCAGGCGAATGGGCTCTCTCTAGTATGAATTCTCATGTGGCCTGTAAGGCTTCCATTATCACGGAAACTCTTTCCACACTCTTGACAGGTGTAAGGCTCTTCTCCAGTGTGAAATCTCATGTGGATTTCAAGTTTTTCTTTTCGAGCGAAACTCTTTCCACACTCTTGACAGGTATGACGCTTTTCTCCAGTGTGAATTCTCACGTGTGCTGTAAGGTTTCCTTTCCTACTGAAACTCTTTTCACATTGTTGGCAGGTGTAAGGCTTTTCTCCAGTGTGAGATCTCATGTGGACTATAAGGTTTGCTTTTTCACTGAAACTCTTTCCACACTGTTCACAGGCGAATGGACACTCTCCAGTGTGAATTCTCATGTGGACTTTAAGGTGTCCTTTTTGAATGAAACTCTTTCCACACAGTTTGCAGGTGTAAGGTTTTTCTGCAGTGTGAATTCTCATGTGGACTTTAAAGGCAGGGTAGGTAAGAAATTTTGTTCCAAATTTGTTTAAACTTTCTATATATATACATGCATAATTAAAATGTAAGAACTCTGATAAAAAGAGTATAAAAATCGAGTGACTCTAGACGTTTAATCTGTATTAAACACAGCTCATTATTTCCATCCGGGACGAAACATAGGATTGGCTTAGGCGGCTGTCACTCTCTCGCAACCATGGCAACCACCCTTTTGCCACACATGACCTGCCCACTTGCGCGCGCACGTTTGATTTGGGGAATCCAAGAGGCATGGATCCTAGGAATACCAAAACAATGGCAGAGAAACAGCAAGCTAAATTCACAGTATCGGCCTATGCAGTTAGTGAAGGCAAACCAGGCAAAAAAAGGAAGACAGTAACAGTACAAGAAAAGGCAATGAACAAAAAGTCTTTGGATAAACAAAGAAATAAAACGCGAGTTAATATCGGCGTGGCTTTCCAGCGATGGCGAGAACTGAGGGAACTCAGGGGCTGAAAAGTGACTCCTTGATGGCTTTATTTCTGCTGGACAGGTAAATCTTTCTTTTTGTATTTGATCATACATATTTTTTTGTTTATTTTTTCATGAAGCATGTGTCATTAGCACACGTAGCTGCGTAATATAGCTAGCATAACATTACTTAGCGAGCCGTAGTAGAGACGATAAATAATGATAGCTATAGTGTTGAATTGTGCATAATTTTACCCTCTGTCTAACTCTTTTACCATGTTCACCTGTAAGTTTACCTGCACGTTTTTTTTTCGCCTTTGTTTTGTTTTTATATTCTCTACCTATGTTTACTGATGTCTTTATCTTGTATCTGTGTGTGTCGTACACACTTTGTTGTATGTGTGTGTTATTATTTTGTGTCTGCAATGCAGTTGTGAGTTGATATTTGAGTGTATGTTACTCTGTTGATCTGTAGAACAACGTATATGTTATGAATCTTACACGAAATTCATCTTCATCACAGTGTAAATGATGGTAATGGAAAAACGTGTATCATGCAACCTGTTTTTAGCTTTGCCTTATAGATAGCTCGTTAGCGAATCAAAAAATATATATTTTAAACTTTACCAATATCAATATGCTAGCTTGATAGTGAGTACTAAAATACATCTTGTTTGTTTATCTTCATAATTATAAAGTTATTTTTATTACATGTGATTCTGACATGATGTCACTACATGCCGTGCTCCTTCCTCTCCGCTCGTCTCAGGTAAATAATGCGTCTTCCAGCTCAGTGGTCGGAGTCACACGTTCATGCGTTTTGGGGGCGTGGCTTTGGAAGGAGCCCAGAAGGGAGGGGGTGGAGTGAATGGAAATAATGAGCTGTCTTTAAAACAGTCGTGAGAGGTCTACAGACACTCGATTTTTATACTTTCTTTTTCAGAGTACTTACATTTTAATTATGTATTGATATATAAATAAAGTTTAAACAAATTTTGAAAAAAAGTTTTTTATACATTTTTTTGCCTACCCTGCCTTTAAGGTGTCCTTTTTGATTGAAACTCTTTCCACACTGTTGGCAGGTGAAATATCTTTTAGTTCCTGTCTTTTGAACTCTTTTTCGTGAGGAAGTCTTTTTAGCCAGCGTCGACCTTTCCCCAGTCATGAAATCATGTTTATCACTATGTTCTTTCTCTTCTTCCCTTTCATTAGGTTCATGGCTAGCCTCTCTCAGTGCCGTTAGGTCTAGGATGAAAATAGACACAATAATTTAGACATTTAAAGCATCAAAACCAACAACATGTATGATCTATATCAGGGGTGTCCAAACCTGTTCCTGATGAGCTACCATCCTGCAGATTTCAGGTCCAATTCCAATCAAACACACCTAAACCTGCTAATCAGGATGTTCAGGGTACCTTGATAATTACAGCAGGTGTGTTGGAGCAGGGTTGGGACTGAAGTCTGCAGGACGGTAACTCTCCAGGAGCAGGGTTGGACACCCCTGATCTATACCCTACCCTATGGATCAGGGATGGGCAGCTTTGGACCTGGAGTACCTGCAGAGTTAAGTTTTATTTCTAATTAAATACACATGCCTGTAATTTTCAAGCAGTCCTCAAGAATACGGGTTAAATTTTGCAGGTGTATTTGATAAAGGATGGAGCTAAACTCTCCAGGACCAGAGTTGACCATCCCGTCTATAGATCTTATACTCAATACACCAGTGGTTTTCAAACCTGGTCCACAGGGACCCACCACTGCACATTTTGTATGTCTCCTGTATTTTTCACATCTGGTGAAGATCATCAGCTTGTTAGAGGAGAGCTGACATTGATAGAGAAATTTGCAGACTACTATTCCTGTTCACCAATAAGGCGAGCACCAGACCTGTTATAAACCTAAATACACTTGAATGAATTAACTTAACTGAAAAGTGAACTATTCTATTAGTAATAGTAGATATTTGTCGTTGTAATGATGTCAGACATAGTACACACAAAAGTAGTTGCTGTTCTGTACTGCGGCACGGTTAGCGATCTCACTACAGCCATACCGAACCTAATCTCTTCAAGCGGGCCAGGGCATGGTACGGAGCAATCACACTAGCCAAACAAACTAGACTTTGAGGGTCAAAAGTGCTCGCATGTTTTCGTTCGCCTAGTGCGAGTACACCCTTAATTTCGGTTTCAAGACACATTTTGAGAATAATTTAGGACACAACACTTTCCTGCCATTGAAAGAATTTTCCTGGTATACGGTAGGGGTGCTTTTACTTATCTGAATCAGTACAAAACCAGATCAAAACACAGAAGAAGCAGCAGCAGGAAGAAGCGATAAAAGCTTTGATCAAGTACATGCAAACTAATGCAATCATCTGTGTTTTTTTTTCTTGACATATTGCATGTTCAGCTATTCATACAACAAAATCTTCTGGGGTCATTAAAGTTTTGTAATAATAATCAGAAATGCTGGTGATGGCTGGCAAAATAATAACAATTAAAGAATTAATGCTTATGAGATGTGCTTTCCTCAGCACAAAACATTGTGTACATTTTACAGTTATACTGTTACTTGTAAATGTCCAATACTAGCATAATCTGTCTAGTACTTTACATGTAACTCTCTAAGCTCTTGATTGTTTGAAATCTGCTATGGAGCCGACCTGTAGTCAGTTTTTTATAAAAAACTAATAAAGGACTATTTTAAAGGCTTGAATATGTGCCACACTTATTGCTGCCAGCTGGTGGCATCATGACCATAAACAATAATCAGTTCTTATGATTACACATACAACCTCAGCATAATCTAAGGCCCCGTCCACACAGAGACGCGTTTCAGTGAAACCGCACAAATTTTTTATCAGATAGGCGTTTCGTCCACATGGATCTGGCGTTTTCGAAAGGTGTAACCGGTATTTTTTGAAGCCGGGTCCCAGAGTGGAAAAATTTGAAAACCCCGGCTTGGCGTTTTCCATGTGACAAAGGTTGACAGAGCTCACCGCATTAGCCGCATCGTGAACAACAGACCGCGAGTTATGATTGCCAGGACACATCATGATACTGTTAAGACTGATACTGCGGCTCGCCCGTAACCAAATTCCGCTCTCTTTTGATGGGAGTCATATCAGTATCTTTCCGGACTTTCCAGCAGAGGTATCTTCCCAACGCAAACTGCTTGATGGTCCACAGGAGAAACTAAGGGCTAAAGGAATAAAATATGGCCTGTAGTACCCTGTACATCATGGTAGGACTTAATTCCTAGCTGCTGGTGGCCTGCATAATCCAGATATTTTATATATTATATTTTAAATATTATATTTTATATATCGTGGGTATGGAAAGTATTCAGACCCCCTTAAATTTTTCACTCTTTGTTATATTGCAGCCATTTGCTAAAATCATTTAAGTTCATTTTTTTCCTCATTAATGTACACACAGCACCCCATATTGACAGAAAAAACACAGAATTGTTGACATTTTTGCAGATTTATTAAAAAAGAAAAACTGAAATATCACATGGTCCTAAGTATTCAGACCCTTTGCTCATATATTTAACTCAGGTGCTGTCCATTTCTTCTGATCATCCTTGAGATGGTTCTCCACCTTTATTTGAGTCCAGCTGTGTTTGATTATACTGGTTGGACTTGATTAGGAAAGCCACACACCTGTCTATATAAGACCTTACAGCTCACAGTGCATGTCAGAGCAAATGAGAATCATGAGGTCAAAGGAACTGCCTGAAGAGCTCAGAGACAGAATTGTGGCAAGGCACAGATCTGGCCAAGGTTACAAAAAACTTTCTGCTGCACTTAAGGTTCCTAAGAGCACAGTGGCCTCCATAATCCTTAAAGTACACATGAAATCAAAATTGACCTTATTTATTTTGTTAGCTCAAATTGCTAGTTTTGTGGTGAACAATTCATCCGTGCAAGTCAATCCACACAAAAAAAATTGTTTGGCTTCGTAATATTTAATCAAAATCTGAAAATGCTCCTCTCCTCTGCAACGGTGCCCCTTCTCTGATGACATCAGTTTGACGGCTTGGGTTGAAATCGCTTAAATCACTCCCCTCCGACTGTTAGTCTTAGAGAGGAGGAGCGCTAAAGTAAAACTCTGCCCTCTATTCAATATTCCGTTTCACTTGGAAATACGTCACAACACTGGAGAAAAGTCGTTTGCAACTTCTGGTTCACGCGGACTTTAAATGGAAGACATTTGGGATGACCAGAACCCTTCCTAGAGCTGGCCGTCCGGCCAAACTGAGCTATCGGGGAGAAGAGCCTTGGTGAGAGAGGTAAAGAAGAACCCAAAGATCACTGTGGCTGAGCTCCAGAGATGCAGTCGGGAGATGGGAGAAAGTTGTAGAAAGTCAACCATCACTGCAGCCCTCCACCAGTCGGGGCTTTATGGCAGAGTGGCCCGACGGAAGCCTCTCCTCAGTGCAAGACACATAAAAGCCCACCTGAAGGACTCCAAGATGATGAGAAATAAGATTCTCTGGTCTGATGAGACCAAGATAGAACTTTTTGGCCTTAATTCTAAGCGGTATGTGTGGAGAAAACCAGGCACTGCTCATCACCTGTCCAATACAGTCCCAACAGTGAAGCATGGTGGTGGCAGCATCATGCTGTGGGGGTGTTTTTCAGCTGCAGGGACAGGACGACTGGTTGCAATTGAGGGAAAGATGAATGCGGCCAAGTACAGGGATATCCTGGACGAAAACCTTCTCCAGAGTGCTCAGGACTTCAGACTGGGCCGAAGGTTTACCTTCCAACAAGACAATGACCCTAAGCACACAGCTAAAATAAGAAGGAGTGGCTTCACAACAACTCCGTGACTGTTCTTGAATGGCCCAGCCAGAGCCCTGACTTAAACCCAATTGAGCATCTCTGGAGAGACCTAAAAATGGCTGTCCACCAACGTTTACCATCCAACCTGACAGAACTGGAGAGGATCTGCAAGGAGGAATGGCAGAGGATCCCCAAATCCAGGTGTGGAAAACTTGTTGCATCTTTCCCAAAAAGACTCATGGCTGTATTAGTTCAGGTGCTTCTACTAAATACTGAGCAAAGGGTCTGAATACTTAGGACCATGTGATATTTCAGTTTTTCTTTTTTAATAAATCTGCAAAAATGGGGGGTCTGAATACTTTCCGTACCCACTGTATTAAAATTTGACAAAGACTAGCTTTTATTGTTATAATTGTGATTTCATAATATTTAGACATAAATCCAACTGAACAATACTTGTGAAAAGACGTCTTTCAGTCAGTCAAATAGCAAATAGTGGAGCTCTGCAGCATTTACTGGTAAAAGTGATTTTTTTACATTTAAAACTGCATTTTCCAAAAGATGGGCAAAAATCTTACACTAAACCATGTCCAATTATGCATTACTCCTATTTTTTCTGTAATTTAATTACAGTTACTTCTGATGTTATTGAACTAAATACTGTGTTTAGAACAATTATATATAATACAATAATGGATTTAACATCAACATTTTGGCTGTTAATAGATTAATTGCGATTAATCTCACACTTATTGTGAAATTAAGCATATATCAGATTGAAGTGTGATTCTCACAAAACTGTATTTTTCAGCTTTTTATGGTAAATTTAGGTCTTTTCAAAAAGAGGACACTTGCAGACTCCAAAAGGACACCAAATAACCAAATGTTATGAGTCCAAATAATTCATACATTTATGTACACTAAAGTACCCACACAAAAAACCCACAGCAAAACTCATTTGAGAACTCACAGTGTATAGTGTGTGCAACAGAAAAGAGCTTCTTTACATTTTAGACCAGTCCAGTTACGATACTGAACAGAACCACATGGAAAAGCCAAAAAAACCTAAACCACCTTGACCTGCATATATACTGAAGTACACAGCAACATTTACAGGACAAATCCAAACATTGTCCTGAATGTGTGTGAAAACAACGTGAATGTACTGAAATGTGTCTGTGCAGAAATACAACATGAGATCGAGAGAGAGAGAGCGAGCGAGCGCTCATACATGATTTGTTTGAATATAACGGACTAAAATAATGTACAAAATATCTTAATAGAACATGATCTTTACTTAATATTGCATAATTTTGACTCATACAGTGTATTGTTGGCTATTGCTACAAATATACCCGTGCAACTTATGACTGGTTTTGTGGTCCGGGATCACATTTAATGTAAACACTTAATTTTAAAGTGATGTTGTCTGTGGAACGGCATGAAGGTAAGTAATAAATGACAGAATTTTGATTTTTGGGTGAACTAACCCTTTAATTACAAGAAACCAGCCCTAAACCAAACCCTAACTCTTGCTCTACAGTAAGTCCACTTGAATGAAACGACTGAGTGAATTCAGACACTGAGTGCACCGGAAGAGCTGCTGATTTCACACAGTTTGTGCTGCTGTTTATTAATCATTTGATTCATTCAGCATCTGCAAACCTTAATTAAACCATTTCATGATCAAGGAATTTATACCTGAATGATATTATGCTGGAATGAATGGATTCTTTAATATTTTCTGTAAGATTATACTTCAGTATATTCTCTATTTATGTAGAGCTGGACATTTTAATAATGATCAAATGACTGAGTTCAGCTGTGAGAATAAAACCAACCTGTTTGTTCCTCAGTATCTTCATGTTTCACACTGAATGTTTCTTCAGTCTTTATTTCTTCAAACTCCTCTTTATTAAACTCAATCTTCATGTCTTCAGTCTCATCTTTATTAAACTCAATCTTCTTGTCTTCAGTTTCCTCTTTAATAAACTCCATCTTTAAGAAGAGAATCATTAAACAGAATTAAAAGTCTTCAATGACCTGTTGGACGACAAAAAAAACACTCAAAACTAACACTACAAATTAATTAACTTCATATTTAGATATTTGTGAACTACATTTTAGTATTTAATTAATTATATTTAAATGATTACTCTTTGATGAAAACACGATTAGTTTGTTAGTGTTTGTTGTTCTCGTTCATGTTCACTGTTTGAGCAGCACGAGTCGTGATTCACTGAATCATTTCTCAGTGTTTGATTCAATTGACTCGGAGTTGAAAAGTTCAGTTTCTCCATCATTACTCTCCAGAGACTGAACTCGAGTTCATGATAAACTGATTTATGATATATATAGAGAGAGAAATAAGACGCAGGTTTACTGTTTCTCATCAGTGGATGAGCTTTACTCACACAAATATCCTTCGTTACAGTTAGATAAAGAATCATAATGTTACATTAAATAGTAAATAAACTATTTTAACATCGCTGGTAAAACTATTGAAACTACAAAACTGTTTCTGTCGATTAAAACAGCTTAAATTCTTAAAACAAACCTTTATTCAGCAGAATCACAGCAGATGCAGGAGCGCGGCGCAGTCTTATGACGTCATGTCGTCACTCCAAAATAAAAGTCATGCGTTGTCTACAATCACAGAAGTGCATAGAAATCCAACTATTTTACCAGATAGTTTTTGTATATTAAAATTAAAACTGTGACAAAAAACAGAAGAAGGGATGTTTTGAAAAGTTTTTTTTTTTTTTTTTTTTTTTTGAAAATTTGTTAAAAACCACAGAGGAGCTGTATACTATTTTTTGGCAGCTGTTACAGAAACATTTTACAAAAAATCTTCTGATTTAACCTTGAGATTTGAAGTATTATATAGCTTAGATATTTGCACCACAATTTACAACGACACTAATAATTGTTCATTTCTAATAGAAATGCAAAATCAATCTGTAGTTATTAATAGAATAACGAGACACAAACCTTTACATTCAGTCGTGTTTGGCCCCATTTATTTTTGATCACAGTGCACACACATACAAAATTTTAGTCCAAAAGTGCGCACATTTGTAGAAATACACATTTACCTCAGATTTCATTAGATAGAATATAAGCCGGGCCGTACGCAGGGTTTCATAATTACCCTGGTCAGAAAATGATGTTTGTTTGGGGGTACAGGGGCCTGGTCCCCTAGAAAATTTAGATTTCCCTGGTGTACATATGTGCATTTTTAAGACGTTTTAAGGCCAACAAACAGGATAGCAAATAGCTTTAATACCATGTCACTAAATACAGTGGTGTGAAAAAGTTATTTATTATTTTTTTGCATGTTTGTCACACTTTATTGTTTCAGATCATCAAACAAATTTAAATATGAATCAAAGATAACACAAGTAAACACAACATGCAGTTTTTAAATGAAGGTTTTTATTATGAAGGGAAAACAAAATCCAAACCCACATGGCCCTGTGTGAAAAAGTGAAAAACCAGCATCTTCCCTCTTCCTGTTGTTAGTTCTTTTGGCATCCCTCCTCCTCCTTTTTGTACAGTTTTCCTGTTATAGGGGGGCAATCGGAGCTCGAGTATAATATCCTTTCCAAGCCCCTCTATAGAAGACAGCGAGCCAAATCTGTTTACCACTTACACTAAGATTATATGGGCACATGAACTCATTAATTACATATTGTAGAAATGGGTTCCAGATGTTTGTAAATATGGACATAGTTTTCTTATTGGTGTATGTATATAATGTGATGTATTCTGTAAGAATATTAATCCAGTGTTTAATATGTATAAAAGTTTTGGATTTCCAGTTTAGTAGAATTATTTTTTTGCTATAGTTGAGAAATAAGAAGAGTATCTTTATATTTGATCGGGAGGTTATGGACTTCTCTACTGTTGCCGAGTGATTTTGAGTTAACCCATGTGACCATGATCTCTCTGCCTGTCACAGTTGCATTTTGTATATCATTTTTTAACCTTTTAAACTTTCTTGTGTTATATTATGAATGTTTTTCTTTTGTAATAAACTGTGTCTGCGCACAAATGATAATAAATGAATCTTAATCTGTATCAAGTTATAATCTGCTTTACCTGGGAGCTCAAACCACTTCCAAGAAGGTACTTTTCCTGACCTGCTGCTACATCTACTGGGGCCTGTTTGCTCTGTAGCTCATAGGTGTCCCTGTCAATCCTCTCAGTAACTCCAAATCCTCATCCGTCACTTCAGTCAAGGCTCTGCAATATACAAAATTCTTGTCTACTTGTGTCATAAAAGAACTGGTACTCCAATGCCACAGTATGTTAAATGGTTTATCATATTTGAAAGTATAAAAACAACTCACCTGTCATTGCTGTGGTGACAGAAGAAGGGTTTCCGTTTTCGGTTTGTCTTCGTCTTCACCACCACAACATCTGTTACTGGCAGCGGTGTTATTTTTCTGCCTCTTGGCTTATGTCACTGTTGGGGCGGGCTTGTGGAGGACTGGACTGACACACTACTAACATGTTTGGCTTTACAGCGATCCAGGGTATAACTCTCAAAATGGATCTTTACAAACTCTTCGTGATGCAGCACATCAGATCACGTTAGTATGGCATGTATTTTGTGGATGCTTGTTAAAATTTGATTCTGAATATAAAGTATTATGACTTATGCATGATGGATTATGTTGCATGAGTGATGTGTATGTGCTATTATGTAAAATTCACTGTTGTCTACACAGTTTACATTACATGAATGCAAGTAATGTAAATAAACAAATGTACACAACTAGACAGACATAAGTTATCTATTTTATTTGTCCGCTAGTACTTTTAATAAAACAAGGAACATTTGTGTTGGATAAAAAGTGAGTTAAAACAAATCTTCAACTACGTCAACATGTAAATGTAGATTTGAACACATAAATCTCAGAGGAAACTTGAATCTTGTCTGATGTTACAGGGACAGAAATGAATACAAAGTCTATTTAAATCTTAAGTTGTAGTTTATTTTATTTTATTGTAATTTCAAACAGAGTTATTACAGCACTTTTCTGATTCTTGATGTCAGTGCATTTGTTGCAGAGCTTTGTGTTGGAGCAGGACCTGTGAGGAAAGATGACTGTGGCATTTGTGGAAAAAAGAAGGGAAAAAAAGATAATTTTGTTACTTCTAATACAGAAATCAGATGACATTGTGCTGCTAAAATGACTGCTTTTGTATTATATTTGTGCATTATTGTAGGATGTGAAATGTCCTCAGACGGGTGTGAGCAGTGAGGATGGAGAACCACAGCAGATCCTGGGAATGGTTCAGTGTCATGGACAAGATCCTCCATCACTCCTCCTGCCCTTACTGCCTCATCTGGACTGATGTTGATGTGATTTCTTCATCCTCAGTGAGCCCTGAGCCAGAGCTAGACAAAGACCAAAGGACAGTGAGGATGTGATTCTGGTCAAGTTTGTTCTGCTGGTTTCAGTTCATACACTGAAGCTTCAAAAGCATCATCAAATAATGTCATGAAGCTTCTGGAAGTCAGGCTCCATTTACTGATATTGTAGAAACTAGCTGGACAAACTTGATCAAAATCAACTTTCAAATCAAAAAAAAAAAAAAAAAGAACACAGGAATTGAACAGTGTGAAGGCAAGTGAATAATAACTGAATTTATTTCTTTGGGTGAACTAACCCTTTATGCCCCCAACTAGCATTTGTGCTTGAAACACTAACAAAAAAGGATTTAAAAAAAATAATTTACATTTGGCAGATGCTGTTATCTAAAGTGACTAACAGTGCTCTTATTACAGGGATGATCCCATTGGAGTAACCTGGAGTGTCTGGATCAAGCACACACTGGTGGAGACGCTGCAGAGATCGAAAAAGCAAACCTTCTGCTGACCAGCTCAGTGGTTTAACCCACCACACCACAAAAGTAATGAAGATACAAAAGAAATCATCATGTAATTGTAAAAATATGAAATGAAGTATGGCAAGAAACTGAATGCTGACATGAATGAAGTGTAAAAGGTTTTCATCTGTTTATTCAGTCATGCTGATGGAGAGCACATGAATGTTTGCAGCAGCAGATTGTCCCGCACATCTTCTCCCACTCTTGCTTCAAGGTTGTGGGGTTCAGGGGTCCATTATCATCATCATCTTCCTCATCCTCTGGATCAACGATGTCTCCATTGAGAAGAGCAGCAGTGAGGGACATGATGGATGAAGGTGTTCATCAGCTGCTTCATCAGAATAAAGCTGCAGAATTGTGTGAGATGGCAGCAGGACTGTAAATACCTGATTGTTAGATCAATACATTTGAATAAAGCTTTGTTTTGTGTGTTGTTGACTTGTACATGCATTTATTTATTTATTGTCATTATTACTTTTATTAATTCTTTACTTACTTTAATTGTGCTATTATCAGTAAATTTATATATTTTATTACTTCATGCTTTCATTGACTGTAAATGGAGATGTATTCACATCAGCTGTATTTGTCTAGTGTGTGTTCATGCACAGCTGTCATATAACAAAACATTACATTTTGCTTGTTTTACTAAAGAATTAATATGAAAAGTAATATAATTAAGTTTTGGTTTATCATGGTTAATGTTGGGGTGTGCTAGCAAAGCAATTCATTCTGAGGTAATTTTAATTTCAAGTAGATTTTACTTACATTTTTTGAGTATAAAATCAACAGTCTTCTCCAAAGGTGAGATCTTCGAGCAGCTGCTGACGTTTCCTCTGTGCAGACATTGCAAACACTGAGGAAAACCGCACTAGGTAGGGTTGATGAGTTACTGGTGCTGTGAGGTGTTAGTGCACCTGTCACTCATATCTTTATTTTTATTGCAGGACCTATAATTACAAGATCAGGGAAAATACCAGATGTATCTTTAACAATGAACAATAATAATGAAAAAAAAAAAAATGTGTTCGTATACATCATCGTTTGAAATTATATACACACATAAAGCATGATGACAAGGTTAAATATTTTGAATTCATCATAATGCATAAAAGTATTTATTTTATTTATTATTTGTAAGCCTGAGGGATGAAATTAGAGCTAATTCCACAAGAAAAAGGGGAAAACAAAAATTTTGATTTATGCTTGTGGATGGATATTTTTGCATATAAAATAAAGAAATTAATAACATATTCACACGGATTTGGGTATTTGTAACAAAAAATAAACTCACATTATAAAAATATAAGAACTTTAAATTAACCCAAAATATATTAGTTGTAGCCTACTACAATTACAAAATTACTGGCAGCTGTTTCTTCAACAAGACCACAAAATAAGCAGTTTAATCAATATCAAGATATTAACAGATAGAAGAATTTAACCTGTCACTCTTTTAAGTTGTTGCACTTGTGATAACTTCGTAGGTCACATGATAACCTCAACATGGCGGATTATTTTCGGATCTCGCATACTCAACGAGATTTGGCTGTTAAGTACCTACTCTTTTGGCGCTCGTTAAGTAAGTACTTATTGAAATTAAGTACCTACTCATTGAGTAGGCGGTTTCGGACGCAGCCAGTTACTAACCTTTGCATGCAGCATTTAGTGTCACCAGGGGTCCCTCTTTGTGATATAATTTCCTGTCACATGGTTTTCTTGCACAATATTAACAAAATGGCTGCTTGAATAGTGGTTACACCACCTTGACACTTAAGGAATTTGACTTGACTCCTATGATTCCACAAATTATTTATAATATTCAGAACAATGATGTTAAATTTATTTTTATTTACTATTAAATTGTTCTAATGTAAGATTATGCCAAACTAGATAATATGGTGTTTTATTGAGAATTTCACCTTTTTTAAACAAGATCAATTATTTGGTACTAAGTTTTTACGGTTACACCACATTGACATTTTTGCAATCAATCCCCAAATATTCTCTCAAAATTGATTAAAACCAGAAATTTTAGACTTGGTCCTCAAAAAAGAGAATGTATGTAAGTAATTTACTAATTTATTTTGCAATTTTTACCCTTTTAAATTTAAGTAAAACTATAAGGACACAAAAAAATGAGCGTCACGTCATTGACCCAAATACAGATGTAGATGTTACAGTTTACATAGTAATCATTCTATAATCGGTCATGTTTGATACTTTGTAAAGATTTACCCAGTATTACTGCCTTTTTGATGGTTATTTGGGAAATTGCATTGTTTGTTAATGTAACTGGATTTATTAATATATATATAATAATACCAAAGTCATTTCATGGGACCAGACCATTAGTTATATTGTCTTCCATTGCACATCCTCTGCATATTTAAAACTGCAGCTGTTAAGGAATGTCTGATTTGTAACAATGTATCTATTTCCACTTACACTGTTATGTTTTGTTATTTGTAGACTAATATTCAATACACTTTGGAAAGAAGCTCCAGTCTCCTCATTCTTTGTGTCCTGACCAACACCCCAGGAGTGTATACTGCTGATAGTTAGAACCAGAGCCTAGCAGTCTCCTTTCCTCTCCAACAGTGTGTTTGTGTACTACAGAAGGCTTCTTAATCAGATAGAAATGAGGTGACAGTTCAGGAAAAGACCAGAATAAAAGTTCTTCAACAAGTACAGGCCACAGCATCCAGAACTCATGTTAAAACGCAAGGCTCGGATCTCTGTGTTCTTAACAGAGTTCGAAAGTCTGAAGGTCATGGTGGCCTTGTTCAGAGGTATCTTGTATGAGTAGGCAAACTCATGGGCCCCAAGTGGAAAACATGCACAAGACCCATCTTGGTCCCAGCATTAACCAATACAATACTTTTATGTGGGGCCCATGTGTGGCCTCTATATGGGATTGGCCTTTTGCCCATATGAATTTCATTAGGACCCAAGCCACTCACTTTTTTGTAAAATACTTTCACAACCCACTAGTGAGGACATTGACTGATCCTCACTATTTTAAAAGGCTTATAAATCAGCCAGAATATGTTTTTATTTCTAGTGATGGTTACATGTTTCTGTGATGGGTAGGTTTAGGAGTAGAGGATGGGTTAGGTGATAGACTTCCATTGATTTGATATCAGGTCAATGATATTTTCTATGCAATGTCCTCAGTAAGATAGCAATACATGTGTGTGTGTGTGTGTGTGTGTGTGTGTGTGTGTGTGTGTGCGCGTGCATGTGTTTTTATGGCATAATGTTTTTAGGACACAAATTTGTATAGTGACATGAGTATGACATAGGTATTACAAGGACAGGGTGACTTATGAGTACATTACCCAATGTCCCCATTTTTCAAAAGGCTTATAAATCATACAGAATGAGTTTTTGCAAGAAAGAGAAATGTGCACAGTTTTCTGTGATGGGTAGGTTTAGGTGTATATAGTGATTATATCACTATTTGGACAGGACTACTTTTCAAATGTCACTTGAGTTACAATTATTATTACCAACACCTGTGGTTTCATGTTTTGAGTCATACAAGATGGACAACCAATGAAACACAGACATAGAACACACTCATTATACAGAATAATGAATAATAATATATGAAGCACAGAGAAAATGACGACAAACTCCCAAGCGCAAGGGAGAAATGCGAAATAATATTTAATAGGGCTAATAATAGGCTACTTTGATTACGTTTACGAGCACTGCAGTCTCAAAATCAGTGTTTTGTCTATTAGAATAATCGTGTAATTGCATTCAGATGGCTACACCACTGTATCAGTGTCCAGTTTGTACATATAATTCATTTGAAGAAGACTTGATGAAGTATGTACACAGTGCTGGTTCAAGTTTGGTGCAGGAGAAAGTTATATGTCTATAAAAACTATAAAAATTCTATAAAAATACTTTATTCTGTATATGAGCTAGGATCCACGTGGCTAGTGTTGTCAAACACAAAGCAGAGGTCCGCACTGATCATATGTGCGCTCTGCGTGTATATCATGACAATCGTATTTTTCATGTGTTGTTATTCAAACTCCAGTTCTTACCGCATTGTGGGCAAAAAACAAACAACACTCATGTGCTGCTGTGCTGAGGGAAATATACATATGGCTCGCGTGTTTGAACGCAGCTAGAGCAGGCAAAGGTGAATGAGCCGCACTTTTGTGACATTTGAATTCTCCGCTGTAATGCGATCTCATGCGAACATATTTTCCAGTTCTGCTGGTAGATTACAGAAAAACAATCCACATCCACCCAAACCTCTAAACGCCCGATCTCCCATTAAACGAATGGCTGTTGTTTCTATGGAGGGGTCAGTGAGGGTCAGGGTCCCAAGAACCCACTATTTGCCCAATTACCCACTATGGTGGGAAAACGATCAGGTGACTCGCTGACCACTTCCAGGCCACGCCCCCCATTCCGCGGACCCATTATTTGCCCGATTACCCACTATTTTTTCCCAAAGCTAATTATTCGCCCCTCTCTCCATTGGTCTGACCGTGGGTGGGGCCGGGAGGCCACGGCCAGTCCCACGGACCCGTTATCTGCCCGATTACCCACTAAATTTTCGGGAGGCCCCCGCGCGGAGACGAAAGGTCGCGGGCCCTCTAGATTTGAGATTCCGACCCCCCGGGGGCCCCGACTTGGGGCCCGAAGCGCGAAACTCTACGACAACGCAATTTTTTTCCCTCTGGGTTACAGCTTTGCGTTCCTGAGTTATGAGCAAAAGTTGGACGAAAATGGCGCTTTTCTATGGGCGCCGCCATTTTGAAACGCGCCGGATCGTTTTGGTCTTTTTCCTGTTGAAACTTTAAAAATTAATATCTTGGGGACTGAGTGGCCCCGGAGCTCGAGCAGGGACTCGTTGGAAAGGTCTCGGGGTCCCCTGTCGAACGAGCCTGTTTTAATCCACAAAAACTTTTATTCATTAAATGTGAAATATCATATACAAACACTGTGTCTTTAAATAAATGATGCAATACTCGTTCCAATTCCCCATCCCTTTGAACTGAGGTTGGATCCAATTTCCCATCGCTTAATTTCCCCATCCCTGATTGCTTGGTTTTTCCTCGTTCCAATTCCCCATCCCTTTGAACTGAGGTTGGATCCAATTTCCCATCCCTTAATTTCCCCATCCCTGATTGCTTGGTTTTTCCTCGTTCCAATTCCCCATCCCTTTGAACTGAGGTTGGATCCAATTTCCCATCCCTTATTTTTCCCTCCCTGATTGGTTGGCCTTTTCCTCAGTCCTCTTTCCCATCCCTTTGAGCTGAAGTTGGACCCAAAAGTATATAAAAGGCCTCTGCCCCGACAATCTTTGTCATTCATTTACACTTTTTTTCACCTGCACCACACTTCCGATCACCCTACACCCTCACTCACTGCACCACGGTTGCCGACAACTTCCGCACTTTTGTTTCACCGTTTTGTTTTCCTGCACCTTGTGTTTTTCACTGCCGTTATTGTTATATATTATATATTTGATTTTGTTAATTATTTTATTATCTATAGTTTTATTTTATTATATACGTACACGATATGCCTAGCAGCGATTGCCCGCTGTGCCACCGTGGCTACAGTCAACTTAGCCAGCACCTGGGGGTGAGCCACGGTGTCCGCAATAAGGTGGAGAGAAAGCTACTACTGGCCATTCCATCCGGGAGGGTGGATGTGCACAAGGGCACCTGCCCCCTGCCCGCCTGCGGAAAATACACCTCCCGGATGGACCGCCACCTGGCCACCCACACTGAGATCATGGTCGCGGCCCGCCGGCAGGCCACGGAGACCCTCAAGTGGAAGAAGATCATGGAGGGTCTCGCCAACCTGCGGGCCAGCAACCCGGCCGTGGCCATGGTCTCTACCCTGGACCTAGCAGGGGACCTGGAGGACCCAGTTGCTGATGCTGCTGCTGCTGCGGAGGCGCAGCGGGGGAGGAGGCAGCGGGGGAGGAGGCAGCGGGGGAGCAGGAGAACCTCCGCCGGCAGGTCGACGTGCTGAGCGAGTCACTCAGGAAGGTGACTCGCCGCTACCGCCTGCTGCTGAGGAGGTCGCGGGGTAAGCCCTCCCGGGTAAGCTCGCCCGGGTGACTGGCAGGCTGCTGTCTTCCCTTCACCCCCTCGCGCCGGGAGAGGCCGAGGAAGACCAGCCCCTAGCCCTGCCCTTGGAGGAGGCAGACCGCCAGGACCCGGGCCCCCGCCCCCCCAGCCGCCGGCCAAGGCGTCGACCTCCTCCTCCCCGGGCGAAGAAAAGCACCCCTTCCCAGACCACGTGGTGGCCCTGAGTGAGTACCGCGCTCTGTCGCTTCTCCCCGTCTCGCTCTGCGGCCAAAGTTTCTTGCTCTGTTCTGACCCCATTGTGTGTTTTCTTTTCGCAGACGTCCTCCTCGAGGACTACCGGGGCCACCAGGAGGGGGCGGATCCTGGACAGAGGCTCATGAACAACGTGGCCTCGAAGATCTTCAGGATCCACCACTTCATTGGGTACATGGCGGCGGGGCACACCGACCTAGCCAGCCTGGGCTTCCTCAACCAAACGGCGAGGATGCGGTCTTGGCACAACAGCCTGAACCAGGCCAAGATCGCAGAGCCGACGGTGCACCACTACCTGAAAAACGTGGCCCAGTTCCTGGCCTACTTGGCCGAGAACCTGCCGCCCACCTGCCGACTCTCCCGGACAGTCATGGTGGGGCTGAACCGGGAGATCAAAACGATGATCCGGTCAGTGCGGCGGAAAGTGGTCATGCACGAGGTGAGGGTGAAGCAGGCCAAGGAGGGCCGCCTCATCCCCAAGGCCACTCTCCGCCAGTGCGTCGCCTCCGCCAAGGCCGCCATCCCTGACATTCTGGGTGAGTTTTTTGCCTCCTCTCACACTCATCTCTCTGACATTTTCAGGAAGCATGGGCTGGGATGGGCCTCCCAGGGAGTCCCACCTTCACGGACATCCGGACCTCCATCACCACTCATGTAAGCGGTCCCCCGCAGCTTTCCGCCAGTTTCTGACGTGCGTGCGTTTGTCGTTTCTAACCGTGCTTTCCTCTCTTTGCACAGGCCAAGAACTCGCACACCCCCCGGGGATCGGAAGAAGGTGGCACAATTCATGTGCCATGACATCTCCACGGCCGACCGCTTCTACGCTCTCAACCTGGACGCCTGTTCGAGGCGGCCGTGGAGGGTGAGGACGCCACCCCGGGGTCCCCGAAGGCCTGGAAGAAGACTGGAAAGAGAGCCGGGAAGAGTTCGGGCAAGCGGCCGGCACCCGCCGGCAGCCCGCCCACCTCCTCCAGCCCATCGCCTCCTGGCAGTCCATCGCCCTCTGGCAGTCCGTCGGGGAGAAACGCCCGAGGGAATCCGCTTCCGTAAGTCCGTCTTCTCACGGGGGGGCTCGTTTAACCGTTTGTGCGCTGAGTAGGTGTGTTTGCTGACTCTTTCTCACTTTTTTTCAGGAGCCGACTACACCGTCCAAGAGGTGCAATGTCGGCACTCCGAGGAAGAGAGGATTCCCTCGGGCTCACCTCTCCCCCCCTGAAGAGGATGATGTTGATGAAAGTGGCAAAGAGGGCCCGGAAACAAACCGTTTTCTTTTAATTGTTTTGTTTTAAATGTTCTTTTCTTGTTCTGTTCTGTTGTAATAATAAATGTTTGAAACGTTCCTACTGTCATGTATTTTTTTTGATGCAACACACATTTTTTATACACGTTTAATTTAAAAACAATTGAGGGCAAAATAATACTGACCCAAAAAAACACTCTTTTCAGGGCGTTCCCTGTTCTTGGACAGGTGATTAGTTGTCATGGTAATTAACAAGGGCTGCTATTGGTTAACAAAGGGGAATTTAACGACCTCCATTTTGTGGATCTCATTACTGATGCTGACTCATCACGAGAGGTGAGATAATCTGTCATATTTTTCTTAATTTATGCAATTAAGTGTTATTATAAATGGCACGTTTGTACATTTCTCAACATCCATCGGTACTGTTGGGGTTAGTTCACCAGTACAAGCTGTTCATAAAGCTGTATCGTGAGATTCTTATGAATTATAATCTGTATAGATATATTTTTGGGCTTAAACCTGAGCAGCCAGGTGAGTTATTTGAGCCAAGGTCCTGGAAGGTCACTGCAATAAAACAAGTAAAAAATGTTTAAAACAGTCATATCTTAGACTAAACTTACAATAATACTGTCAAACTATATATCGTTTGAAAGCTTGCAGTCTCTAGATGTTATATTTGTTGCCTGCTTTTCTAAAAAAAAAACAACTACACACGTACAGTAATTTATTAATGTTATAAAATTACAATAATTTTTTTTTTTTTTTGCTTTTTTCCCCCTTTACAGATCATGCCGAAAAGATACAGCTCTGGTAAGTTGATCTATTCTGTGATCCTAGTTCCTTGTGCCATCACAAAGTGTTATGAATCGTTTATGACACAGTAATAAATCATTTTGCGTCATACACTGTGTGTTCGAACATGTTTTTTTCATTTTTCTCCTATTAAAATCGTCTTTTAATATAGCAGTCAAGTGCCCGATGTGCCCCGCGTGGATCGTCAACATAAGCAAGCATCTGAGGACGGTCCACGAAGTGGCCAACGAACAGCAAAGAGGACTCTTCGCCCAGCTTGGCTGCCACAGAGTGAGGCTGGCCAACCTGGTTTGCCCACTCTGCGGCAAGCTGGTGAAATACCCCGAGAGTCACCTGGAGAAAGGCCACAGGGGCATGTCGGTAAGTCAGTCTTAAACTAAAACTTTTACATTAATGTATGAAATAGCTGTCTGTTTTAAAGAATACTGAAATGTTGTTTTTATAATGTTTAAGGAGTCATCGCGCTCAGAGACGGTGAGGTCACTGGAGAGGTCGGTGACCGCAGGGAAGCTCAAAATATTGAGAGATACCAACCCCGCCATGCCCCTGGTCCCCGACTTCTCCCAGCCCGAGGCCCCTCCTCAGGTGCCGGCCTCACCGAACACCGTGGAGCACGAACGGAGCCTGATGGAGATATGAAGTAGGAATCGGTTGATCATCATCATAATCCTAATAGTGCTGAAGTTACTCAATAAGTGAACTTAAATTGTTAAATGGTTTGTGTTTCAGATGAACGTTTTCCACCGGCCCAACACAATGAGTTGTCGACAGTTGATGTTGATTTTTATTTTAGTTGGTAGTGTTTTTAATTTTTTTTTTTCTATATTGTGTTTTTGTATTGTGTTACACTTGTTTTTTAAATTAAAAAAAGGTTCTTTTAATTGTGTTCTTGTCTTTTTTTGGCTGCAAAACAAACTTGAAAGTCAGTGGAATGCATCCGAATGAGTGCGCCAAGCATGGTACATGTGGTTTCATCCATAAAAATTTATATAGAATGTAAAAAAGCATCTATAAGCACTTTTTCCGGGAACCCATTATTTGGCGGCCACTATGTAATCGGGGAAATGGGATGTCTTTGTATTCCCGGCTCCCGTTCATACCAGAAGGTCCCAGACGACTTGAAACTTAGTGGGATGTATCCGACAGAGTGTGCTTAGTACAGTTACAGGGGTTTAATCCATAAAACTTTATTCTGGGCCCCGGGGTCCTGGAGTTACGGGCGGTCAAAGTCTGGGCGTTTTTGCCTTATACCTCGGGGAGGGTGTTGCTGGAAAGGGCTTGATGTGCCCCGTCGAACAAGACCACCCCCAAGGCAGGGGGCCCCCGGATTCGGGAGCTAGAGCCGGTCAAAGCTGGACAGGAAGTGGCCATATCTCGAAAAGGGAAGGTCCCAGGAGGTGGGGACTGTGCCTGGGGTAGGGTCCCTCTGGGCCGGCTGTACGGCCGGAGTTTGTTTATTTTTTATTAAAAATAATAATTTAATAAACAAAAATATAAATAAAAAAATTAAATAAAATAAAAATAAAAAAAAATTTCGACCGAAAAAACCTAACAGAAATTTTTGATTTTCCCGGATCTTCTCGAAACTCGGGATTCTGATAGGGGGCGCTGAGTCGTAGACAGGAGCGCAAGTTAGGTGGCGCTAGACCCTTCCTGAGCCGAGATACGGATATCCCACTTTATATTTATTCCATTGAAATGAAATAGTGGGTTCGCGGGCGGTGGAATTTTGCGACGAAACTTGGTGCTACGGACTCGGAGGGTGGAGGGGCCTGCCAAGTGCCGTAAAATAGTTTTTATCAGGTTTGGAACGACGGTTCAACTTGATGAATGAGAATGGTCTAACTGGTTAGTGAACAATCATGACAGCGGGCAAATATAGCGTTCCGCAGGGTTCAACATGGGGCAACAGGTCATTTTCCGACTATAGTGGGTAATCGGGCAAATAATGGGTTTTTGGGATGGGGGCGTGGCTTAGGAGCGGTCATGGGTGGTCACCTGATCATTTGCCCACTATAGGGGGTAATTGGGCAAATAATGGGTTCGTGGGACGGGGGGCGTGGCTTAGGAGCGGTCAGCGGTGGTCACCTGGTCATTTGCCCACTATAGTGGGTAATCGGGCAAATAGTGGGTTCGGGGAACGGAGGGAAGCGAGAAAGTGACCGGTCCACCATTATACGAATGGCAGAGAAAGCTCATTCGAGTAGCCAGGAACTGGGACGTTGAGTCTGCCACCCTCTGGATGCGGCCGGTACTGGCTCATAAAGGCCTCGGACTTGGGGCCGCTTCCGTTTGACCCCTGGCGGGGTCAGGCTGACCGAAACGGCTCAGGGCGTGTCGGGGGGCCCGGGAGGGTCGGGGGAGCGCGTCGGCTGGCCCCCGAAAAATTCGGACCGGTCAACGCGCAGCGCCCAAAAACCCACGCCCGAGGACCCGGTACGTAATGAGGAATCGGGTACTTGGCCGGATTCTCGCACTACCTAGAGGGTAACCAAATGTCCTTTTTTCCCCAGGACATGTCCTGTTTTCATGTTCTATCCTGGCTGTCCCGGTTGTTTTTTATAAAGTGATGAAAATGTCCTGGTTTTCATTATTTTTCATTGGGCCATTAAATTGACCAGTGTTACGAGATTTTCGGTTTATGTTTTCATTAGTATGCACGATTTGTGCAGTCGATTGTAACTGAATAACAGATACTTTGTGTAACAGCAGAGCAACCTTCAGCTGTCGTCTACAATGAGTTCAGCCCGTGCTCTTCCTTTGTACCTTGTGATGTAACAGGTGATAGGCCTATATACATTTCTTTATAACTTTCATGCCTCTTTGATAAGAAACAAAAAAATGCAGGGAAAGATCAGCTCTACAGCAAAATATAGAAGGGCAAGCAAGAAGGATGAGAAAGAAAAACAGGATGAAGAGGAAAACGTGGATGAAGAAAACCAAAGATATAGACACTTTTTGTTAGTTAGTTTTTGTAAGTTTGTGAGAGCTATTTTTGTTAAATTTGTATCGCTAATATAGCAGAGGTATTTTTTAGTTATTTATTATTATTTTTCTAATACAGAAGAGACATTAACTTGTCATGATACAATATGTTGAGAAACCTCTGAGAAGCCTATCTGAATTTGTGTATTTGGTTATAGTGTTTTGTAATATAACAATTTTATATCCATACAGAGGAGGCATTTTTAAATGTACTGAAATTATAAGGCATCTTTGAGTAAACTTTGAGGTATCATTTGAGTATTGCCGGGCAGAGTGTCCTGGTTTTTGGTAATCAAAATATGGTCACCCTTACATGATTTACACCTGAAATTTCAACGTTTATTTAGACATAAGTCTATTTTTTTGTGATTAGTATTCACTAAGTTACAGTTAATTTTCTGAGAACTATCAGATTGGACTTCGTTCAGAGGGAGACGAGAGATCACGCATCATGTTAGTTTTCTTTATTTTACAAAAAGCACAAAGCATTTTGTTTTTACTCTGTGTACACAAATAAAAGAAGATATTCAACAGATTAAAATGGTGTATAACTCTTAATTGTATGTAGAACATTGACATTATTTTGAGTCTCTTTCACAGTGGTAAGAAAAAAACCGCGGTGATATCGCCGGCGATACCTCAGAGTGTTAAATAAAATTAATGAGTACCTTTAGTGTTTTCAATGATGTGCAGCCTATGTATATCTGTTCACAGCTCAAAAAAATGTGTTCTGGGGTTTCATGACCCTTTAAGTACTTATTAAAATCAGATACACTAAGACCTTTACTTAAGTTGTATTAGAATTGGTGACTTGAAACTTGTAAGAGAGTCATTTTCGAGTGAATCTTCATGTGACCCTTAAGGTCACCTTTAAATCTGAAACTCTTTCCACACTGACCACATGTAAAAGGCTTCTCTCCAGTATGAATTCTCATGTGGGCTGTAAGATTTCCTTTTACAGTGAAACTCTGTCCACACTGTTGGCAGGTGTAAGGCTTTTCTCTCCAGTGTGAATTCTCATGTGGATTTCAAATGTTTCTTTTTGACTGAAACTCTTTCCACACCGTTGGCAGGTGTAAGGCTTTTCTCCAGTGTGAATTCTCATGTGGATTTCAAGTTTTCCTTTTTGACTGAAACTCTTTCCACACCGTTGGCAGGTGTAAGGCTTTTCTCCAGTGTGAATTCTCATGTGGATTTCAAGTTTTCCTTTTTGACTGAAACTCTTTCCACACTGTTGGCAGGTGTAAGGCTTTTCTCCAGTGTGAGTTCTCATGTGTCCCTTAAGGTTACCTTTAAATCTGAAACTCTCTCCACATTGCTGGCAGGTGAAAGGTTTCTCTCCCGTGTGAATTCTTCATGTGTTCATTAAGGTTTCCCTTTTGACTGAAACTCTGTCCACATTGTTGGCAGGTGAAAGGCTTGTCTCCAGTGTGAATTCTCATGTGGGACTTTAATGCTTACCCTTATGTGACTGAAACTCTTGTCCACATTGTTGGCAGGTGTAAGGCTTTTCTCCAGTGTGAATTCTCATGTGGACTAGAAGGCTTCTTTTATGTGAGAAACTCTTTCCACATTGCTGGCAGGTGAAAGGCTTTTCTCCAGTGTGAATTCTCATGTGGGCTATAAGGTTTCCTTTTACAGTGAAACTCTTTCCACATTGCTGGCAGGTGAAAGGTTTCTCTCCAGTGTGAATTCTCATGTGTACTTGAAGGTTTACTTTCACAGCGAAACTCTTTCCACACTGTTGGCATGTGAAAGGCTTTTCTCCAGTATGAATTCTCAAGTGGACTAGAAGGTTTTCTTTAAGTGTGAAACTCTTTCCACACTGTTGGCAAGTGATGGGCTCTCTCTAGCATGATCTTTCAAGTGAACCTGAAGGTTTCTGTGTTGATCAAAACTCTTTCCACACTGTTGGCAAATGAAATAACTTTTATTTCCAGTCTTTTGAGCTCTTTTTTGTAAGGAGGTCTTTTTAGCCTGTGTCAATCTTTTCCCAGTCATGAAATCGTGTTTATCATAATGTTTTTTCTCTTCTTCCATTTCATTAAGTTCATGACTCACCTCTTTCAGTGTCATTAGGTCTAGGGCAAAAACAGACATAAAACAATTTAGACATTTAATACATCAAAACCAACAACATGTATGATCTATACCCTATCCTATCCTATGTATCAGGGATGGGCAACTTTGGTCCTGGAGGACCACTGTTTTGCAGAGTTTCATCCCAAATCAACCTACCTATCTGTAATTTTCAAGCAGTCCTGAAGACTGAAGACAATTTTGCTGGTGTGTTTGATCAGGAGATGGAGCTAAACTCTGCAGAATAGTGTCCCTCCAGGACCAGAGTTGCTCATCCTGTCTATAGATCTTATACTCAATACACCAGTGGTTTTCAAACCTGGTCCAAAGGGACTCACCGCTGCACATTTTATATGTCTCCTTTATTTATCACATTTGGTTCAAGAATCACCATCTTGTTAGAAGAGAGCTGACACTGAATTTGCAGCTTTAACCGCAAACTAATGTTCATCTATTGGGATAGAACTGGATCCATTATAGACCTAAATGTACTGAAATTAATTCACTCAAAAGCTCCTCTGTACTCCGGTGTGGTTACTGATCTCAGTACATCCGTACCGCACCCAAGCATAATCCAACCGTGCCTCTTCACGCGGGCCAGGGCATGGTACGGAGCAATTACACTAGTAAAATGAACCAGACTTAAGGCCTGTACACACCGGGACGAATGTCGTGCGTGCGATTATCGCCAACTTCACCAACTTATTTCCTTGTGACTAAACAAAGGGCGCCAATGTGAGTGTGCACACCGACACGAAAAACGGCAGGCGTAAAAGCAACATTTTTTAAAAAATGACCTCGGGGTTTTTTTTGGGGGGGGGGGGGGGGGGTGACACGTCACGTTAAACTGGAAACCAATGAGAGTGGTGCTTTTGTTCATGTGCCTGGAGATGCTGAAATTACAGTAAAACACGATTTGGTGGCTCTCAAGCACGAAACGGTCTTGCTGAGCTCACATTGATACCAAGACGACAAAGAGAAAGTAAGTAGATGAAGAAGACCCCTACAAACCATTCCCTGGGTCTAAAACAGCTCCTTAGCTTCCTAGGTCGTGTATCAGTATACCGTCTAAATGAATGTGGCCGACTCCCTGATCAGTGCCCTGACTACTGAACAAGGGAGCTGATTGAGACACATGCGATGGGTGCTGTTTGTTTTGTTTTATCTTTTACATTGAAGAAATATAGTTGAGAATGTCTATTTCATAAATATGTTTATTTGCACTACCGTTCACCTGCACTACTGTCATTGTGACTTATTTGGACTACCATTTCTGACTACCATCTCTCATGTCATGTATATGCCATTTTATATCTGCATTTTTATCTTCTTTAACTTTATTAATAGGTCATACATATGTTTATTAAAAGATGCACTGAACCGTTAAGTTTCACCAAAATAGCGCCACATTTTTTTACTGTCAGGGAGTGAATTTGCACGTTCACTCTGCACATCATCAGGTGAGCCCCTTTAAATCTTGTGCTCCCCCGCCCCCGGAGCTGGCTTGTATGAACACAAAAAACGCCTCGAAAAAGGTGCGATATTCGTCCGGTGTGCACAGGCCTTAATTTAGGGGGTTCAAAAGTGCTCGGCACAGTTCGGATCGCCTAGTATGAATGCACCCTTAATTTCTGTTTTATGCAGGGACAGGACATTTTAATGGAGGGAAAAAATGCGGCCAAAAGGGATTAACTATCAAAAATCTATATCACTGAGGAAAACTGGGTGAAGGTTAACTCTTTCCCTGCCATTGACCCTGAGATTTTCTAGCATGGCTTATGACACTCCGTGATGCTTGAATGGCCCACCATTGACTTGGAATTGAGCATTCTGACAGTCCTAAAAATGTTTTCCGTGTATTTTTAAGACTTGCATTTTTGCAATGGGCTGAAATTCAACATGGTCGTATATTTAAGCTGTGAATGTTTCTAAATTAAAAAGGGTCTGAATGCTTCACACATTTCAGTTTTTCATTATTAAAAATTCAATAATTCTGTGTTTTTTTCAATTGGGGTCTGTGTGTACATTAATGAGGAAAAAAATGAACTTAAATGATTTTAGCAAATAGCTGCAATATAACAAAGAGTGAAAAATTTAAGGGGGTCTGAATACTTTCCGTACCCCCTGTATGTCATTTGAGCACACTATATCTGCAAAGAGTTAACGAAATAAAGTGAGTGAATTCGGACACTGACATATCTGTGCATCTGTCACAGAAACCACTCAACACTTATCCTACATGTTACTTCATAAAATAATATTAATAACAATCTTAATGACTTTATTTTGTAATCATACATACCATACCTGCCAGCTTTGTAGTATCATCTATTGTATGGTTTGTCATGCTTAATATGTGTTCATAATCATTAAATACTATTAAAAAAACTGCAAACAAAAATAAACACATTAACAAGTGTACAATATTTCATATATTTATTAGTTTTAATAAAGTTTGTTAGAATCTCACGCTCACAGATGACGTGGTCGTTGAGATTGTTATGTTACTGTTATTGTTATGTTACTGTTGTGATTGCATTTGGATGAATAAGCTACCTAGAGATCAGTGGCGTGCAGTGGTGTTTTGAAATGAGGAGGCAAATTTTTTTTTTTTTGCATTACTCTAAAAGTTGACACATCTTCCTTGTTAAATGAACATTACTTTATAGTACATCAAAAAAGAAAAAAAGAAACAAAATACATGTTCTATTTATCAGAACTAATTCAGTCTCATCAAATTAGTGTTTTAAGCATTTCTACATTCATTCCAAAATAATAACTAAAGGCAATAATAATTTATTAAACAATATATTTTATTTGTGTATTGCAGTTTTTCTTTTTAATTGTCAACCTAGGATATTTTGGATCATCAGTCATGCTCCATTAACACCGTCTGTCACAGACACAAATTGTATTTTTAATTTCACCAAACTGATTGCACTAAAAAAACAAACAAACACAGTCATCATGTTTTCAGTCCATTTCAAGTTTGATTTTGACGTGACATAAAGCAGTGATATCTAACTGTGATCTGTTTACTTACTTTTCAATTAGTCTTCCCACTGAGGCACGTCAACAAGAGGCGGGATTTATCGCACAAGCCAATCATATCCAATCATAACCAATTACATCCAATCATAGCGCGATGGAGACATTGCCTCCTCTCACGTGACTTTCCCCCATTCATTCTCAATTACCCCCCACAAAACCCACCGCACGCCGGGGGTCTGATGATTTTATATTGTTTCCTATGAGAGGAAAGGGAGGCAGGACTCCATAGACTGTAAAGCATGACTCCTCTGTGTAACTTCACCTGCGGGTGTCGCTGTCGGGCAGTGTTCCTTAAGAAATACGCGCTCTTATTAAAGGTCCCGTTCTTCGTGATCCCATGTTTCAAACTTTAGTTAGTGTGTAATGTTGTTGTTAGAGTATAAATAAAATCTGTAAAATTTTAAAGCTCAAAGTTCAATGCCAAGCGAGATATTTTATTGAACAGAAGTCGCCTACATCGAACGGCCAGTTTGGACTACATCCCTCTACTTCCTTCTTTAATGACGTCACTAAAACAGTTTTTTGACTAACCTCCGCCCACAGGAATACACAAGAGTTGCGTTTGTAGAGTGTGTTTGTCGCCATGTCGTCGAAACGCTGTTATTTTCATCCCGCAGTCCAATCACCGGGTCTGATTCCGGCTCAAATTGATAGGGTAAAATTAAAGACATGTTTACAATAACACTGAGCGCGTGCATCTCCACGTTATGGTAAGAGGCGTGACCTTTCCGGGCAAGATGCGCTCAGAGCTGCTGTCGAATCACAACACAGGAACCGCTGGCACAATCAGAACTCGTTACGTATTTCTGAAGGAGGGACTTCATAGAACAAGGAAGTCATCAGCCCGTTTTTATGACAGTGGAAACAGCGGTATACAGATAAGTAAATTATGTGAAAAATACTGTTTTTTTTACACGCAAAACATGAACACATGTTATATTGCACACTATAAACACAATCAAAGCTTCAAAAAAACACGAAAAACGGGACCTTTAATGTCATAATTTGTAATATTTGTGTTGTTTTATATGTAATATGGATTATTTTCTCATCCTATTTTTTTTGAGGAGGCTCTGCCTCCTTTGCCTACTCGGAGGAAACGCCCCTGCTATAGATGATTAACGAATATTTTACGTCAAATTGCTGTTTTCATACTTCTGTAATATTTTTCAGTCAATAATAAATTACAGAAAGAGCTGCAAGTGTGAATTTTCTGACAACAGGCTCTGTTAAACTTCAATGAACGAACGCCTGTGTGCACATTAGAGTTTCGGATGGAAAAAAACTCTGCGGTTTTAAGCTCATAGTTTCGGTGCGTCAAATAAAATGAAAGAAAATAACATAATCAAACAGCACAAATAAAGGTTTTTCATGTTTCCAGTTTCAAGGTACATAAATTTAATAAAGAAGCTAATAAAATGCAAAACATTCCATGTAATCTTCACTGTATAAATTAAATAAAGATCGATAATAGTATAGTAGCTCGCAGGCTATCAACACTTGGGTAATGACGGCATAAATGACACTTTGGGGGCACTTGATAATTACAGGCAGGTGTGTTCGATCAGGGTTGGATCTGAACTCTGCATGTATGCAGATCTCCAGTAACAGGATTGGGCATTCCTGCTCTAGGTTCAACTCATCAGCTCATTATTAGAGACTCATGATCGGAAATGAATATTTTAAATAAATCTACAAAGTGTCCTGTTGAGGTCCTCCAGGGCTGCGTTCAAGTAAAGATTTTTAAGCCCTCGCCTTGCTTGCTTCCCTCCATCTTATCAACTCGGATGTCTATCACTATTTACATTGAACGAGTGCTCAATACTGGCAGAATCTGTCTAGCTACTTTAAATGTAACTCTCTAAGTTCATGATTGCTTAATGTATATGGAGCTGACTTGCAGTCAGATGCAACTTATGTTCCAGAAAATACTGTAAAGGCTTGAATATGCATGTTGCCACTTTTAACCTTTTCTAAATAAAAAAGGAAGAACAGTGAGCAGATCTTTTTTGTATTATTCGATTATTTTTTTTTTATCTTGCACCTGGCAAAGACGCTTTGAATGTGTTTAAAAAATTCACACATCAGGCGTTGTTATAGGAAACATGATTAAAGTCGCTGCAGAAACAAGGTTGTGCCGGACAAGCAGAACATGACAATATAACCGAGACAATGTTTTGAGACCAGTGAAGACGACAGCACAGAATAAAGCCGTCCGTACCTACTGCCGCTGCCGCAGAAGATGCAGGAGTCCAATGCAGCTGCACAATGTCATGATGTAAATAAGACAACATCTGTACTGCAAACCCTTCTTGTTGCTTTTTTGGCTTATGCCTACCAATGCAATGCAATGAAACCAATGCAGATGTTCCAGAAAATGAAAGAGTGGCATGAACACACAAATCGGATCTAAACAGCTGCGATACACAGTGTGGACGTCAAAAACTTTGGATTCGAATTTTGACTGAACATTGTTTTTGAACTTATTTCAGTTTGTATCTGAACTTTAACAAAAACATGTAAATGATAACCGTGATAATTTTGTCACAATAATCACGATATGTAATTTTCACACCATTTCACCACTAGCCTCATTTTTATTAATTTTTAATCTACACCTGTACCACGAATGACCAGGTGAATATTTTTCACTGGTTTCATCAAATGTGATCAGTTTACTCACTTCTACTTCATAATGTTTTACACACTTCCCCTACTGACTTTCCTCCATATGACACACATGAAATGATTACTGATGTAAAATGTTTCAATCAGGACTTTTTTATTGCTTGATTTAATGTTCAGTAACTTTTTTTTATGTTCAGTATGTTAAATATTAGTACAGCACTTTTTCAGCATGAACAGAAAAAAATACTTTCATTGTTCTCTATTCAGAAGAAGATATTGGGTTTAATGTTGCTCAAAATATTCTCTATTTCTGTAGAGCTGGACATTTTAATAATGATCAAATGACCGAGTTCATCTGTGAGAATAAAACCAACCTGTTTGTTCCTCAGTATCTTCATGTTTCACACTGAATGTTTCTTCAATCTTCATGTCTTCACTCTCCTCTTTAATCGTATTTTCTTCAGTTTCCTCTTTAATAAACTCCATCTTTAAGAAGGGCATAATTAACAGAGTTAATGGTCTTAAATGGACCTGTTCAAAAAAAAAAAAAAACACTCAAAACTAACGCTACAAATTAATAAACGTAATATTTAGGCATCTATAACTGATGAAAACATGATTAGTTAGTTTGTTAGTGTTTGTTGTTCTCGTTCATGTTCACTGTTGGAGTGTGTCGTGATTCACTGAATCATTTCTCAAAGTATTTGATTCAACTGACTCGGAGTTGAAAAGTTCAGTTTCTCCATCATGACTCGCCAGAGACTGAACTCGTGTTCATGATAAACTGATTCATGATTTATGTAGAGAGAGAAATGAGACGCAGGTTTACTGTTTCTCATCAGTGGATATGAGCTTTACTCACACAAATATCCTTCACTACAGTTAGATAAATAAATCAACATTAAATTGTAAATAAACGAATATTTCACAAAGCTTGTAAAAAAAAAACTATAAATCATTGAACTGTCTTCATCGATTTAAACAGCATAAATTCTTAAAACAAACCTTTATTCAGTACTCACAACAGATGCAAGACCTCGACTCAGTCTTATGACGTCATGTTGTCACTCCAAAATAAAAGTCCCGTTCAGACGCTGCATTTTCACACATTTCATCTCGGTGTGTTTCACCAATATAAAAATGTGGACAAGTTCATTTGATCCTAAACATGGGTATAAAATGTGTAAAGTTATCCTTCAAGAATCAGTTTAAGTAAAAGATGCATCAAAATTAAATGCAATTCATTCAATACTAAAGTATTGCTAAAAGGTTCAGTCGAATTAAAAATGTAATCTTTCACATATTTGTTATTAAATCAATACCAAGAAAAGTCTTTGTTGTTAAAGGATTAGTCCACTTTTAAATAAACTTTTCCTAATAATTTACTCACCCCCATGTCATCCAAGATGTTCATGTCTTTCTTTCTTCAGTCGAATAGAAATTAAGGTTTTTGATGAAAACATTCCAGGATTATTCTCCTTATAGTGATAGATGTGTTGGGGAAGTAACACGTTACATTTTAATTACATTTTGCTAAAATGAACGAAAGGACTCGAAAAAAGATTTGTTCATTTTACCGACTCGGACTTTTGAGTCTCGTTCAGCAAAATGATCCGAACTTCCTATCACTAATTGACAAGCCAGAGGGCCAGTCGTTTATATGATGATCGCGTAAACGTTTGGCTGATGTTTTTAAGGCCCTACCTCGTGCACAGATGATGAATATTAATATTTTTCCTTTCAGTGCACCTAATAAATAGTCTTTTATCAGTTAGTAAAGACAGTTTCAAGTAATATTGCAAAAAATTTATAAAACAAAACATCCTCTGTAGCACCTTTAAGTCAAATTTAAGACATTTAAGATCTTTTTAAGACCTGAAAAAATAAAAATTATTCAAGCCTAGCAGCCTATACACTATGGCTGTTACCAATGAAATGAAATCATTATCAACAGAATCCATCTTTGCAATACAGAGGTAACAGAGTGAAGTGGCATTAATATATTTACACAGCATTTACAATGTGTCTACATCAATTTAATTCAATGAATGCTATTTAATGTATTCTGGCTTATTTACACTGTTAAAGAGCTGAATTCTCATGCTAACATTGGCCAAAGTTTCAAAACATGAGTTGGACATATGATGGAATATTTCTGTTCCAAACATTCTCTTCCAAATCGTCAGAGGTCGGATTTCCTTGAATGGGCATTTCTCCGGGAAGGGTGCGCAAATGTGGACCAGAGCGAGAGAGCAATAGCACACCTATCAATGCACATTCGGGTTTCGGAAGTTGTCGGCAGCGCTGCACAGGTCACAGGACTGCACAAAATCAACAATGTCACCAAAGAAGTGTGTTTTTGGTTGTGAGGGAAAGATTCCCAAAGAACCTTGTTTCCCAAAGAACCCAGTGTTAAGTGGAGCTGAGTGTTTTGTTCTTGCGCAATACATTGATGCGCTGTCGATATTTGTTATTAAAATAGCCATAGAAACTGATAGGTGCAATCACTTTTTATTGGTTGAAATGAATGGAGAATATCTGGCATTTTTCAGTGACTGCTCGAGCCCTCAGGATTGGCGCGTATGGTTTCATAAACAAGGCCCAGTTCTACGCTGGATTTACAGATCGTTTGAAACTGAAAGCGTTAATGATCCCGGTCATGAGTTGGAACTGCAGGTGGAGAGTAAAACTGCTTCAAATGTCTGTTTTGTTGGCAATAGGCACCTGAGTGCATATAATGTAAACAACACGAGCGTAGTGAATTAATAAATTCATTATTCATCATTCATACGCTATATTCAATATAGTGATTCAAAAGTTATCCATGGATAATGCAATGGAGTATTGTGTGTGTTTAAATACAGGTGTTTAACTGACCATTTATAGCTTGTAGACGATCTCTACGCAAAAGCTGCATGTGCTCGTGACTCTTTAGCTCCGCTTACATGACATGCCTCCAGCACTCGGCTGTTTTCGGAAATGCTCAGTACAGCGTATGTATCTTTTGTAAATATGATTAAACTAAAGACTTTTTGGAGATATGAAGGATGCACTACTACTCTATAGGTACTCAAGATTAACATGAGATTGGCAGAAACTGTGCGTGATACCCCCCCTTTCAGTACAGATGAAATACTCCAAAAACACACTGGTGGCACTTGAATGAGCTGTAAGCTGCAACAGAACACACACTGAATGTTCCACCCCCACTGAAGCTCCCGTCTGCACCTGAAGTGGGGAAGGTCAAACACATTATCGTGGCAGACGAGGCCTTTCCCATGAACCCATATCTGCGCATCTGGCATTCTGACCTAAAGATTCAGGGTTTACAAAAGGCCAATTGAGGTGAACCCTGACCTGGCAGAGAGCATCGTCAAGGCAACTGGCATCTTATGCAACTACCTGCGCCATGAAGTAGGCAACAAGGGTGACAACTTTGACGTCTCTACAGGAGTTCCAGAGGCCAAGGGGCAACCGCGCATCTGACGAGGCTCTCCATATTAGAGACGCATTCAGAAAATATTTTGTCTCACCTGCTGGCAAGGTACCATGGCAGTTTGACCGTGTGCGCCATGGATTGTAGACACACACTCAGTCACACTGTGTTAGACCTCATTTGTGCGTAATGGCTAGACTAATGTGTACACTATAAGTGTGTGTGTGTGTTGACACCTTCTTGACACGCACAATAGAAAAGGTGTAAGCACAGCGTGCAGAAATAGATAATGAGGTAACTCAACCATTATGCACAACTGAGGCCATGAGCATGTAAAAATTTGTAATGTCAATTGAACTCTCCAAATGTAAGTCTCCATACTTACATTTAGTCATTTAGCAGACGCTTTTCTCCAAAGCGACTTACAAATGAGAATAGTAGAAGCAATCAAATCAACATGAGAACAACAGTATGTAAGTGCTGTGTGAAGTCACAGTTCCATCAGTAAACTACATAACTTTGTAAACTGGAGTATACTGTAGGCTATATATTATTTACATCACTTTGTTAATGAATGCTACAGCATACTGTTGTATTAACTACCCAGATAGCACAGTCGTGCAGACATCTGTGCGATGTCGTCATTTTCGTCTGGAAGACGTATATTTTAGAGCGTTTGCTCATCTGCAATAAGTCGCCGAGACGTCCCTGCCAGCTGTTAGAACGACGTCTAGGGTACGGCTATACAACGTTAATAATTTAGAACATCGGCAATCCACTCTTTTATAGCCGTTTATCAGATGTTTATACGTCTGCAAGACATCTGGGCCCGTATGTATAAAGCCGCTAAAGCCGAGTTCAGACTGCACGATTTTATCCCCGATTTTGGCTCGCCGACAGGTTTTGAGAAATCGCCGACAAATGCTCGAAATCACAGGTAAATCGGTGCTCGTTCACGCGAGTGACAATCACGCAGTGTGAATAAGCAAAGACGCGATCTGAGAGAATCACCGACGAGTCGCCGACACCCGTGAGATATTTGGCATGCTAAATATCTGGACCTGTCGGCGATTCAAAATCCTGCTGTGTGAAAAGTGTCCTGACTGAAAACTACATCGGCGATGACCGACAGCCAATGAGAGAGCAAGATACAGAGCAGCGGGGAGTTCGGGGAGGAGTTATAGACCACAATATCAGCAAGCATGGCTTCATACGCATAAACATTACAATTCTATCAAACAGAACCAAAGCACAAACATTTGCTTGACCATCCCCAACAGCAGCACTTTGTAAAGTTATGTATTTAGCTCCAACTGTCGTTGCAGAACACACAATCCACAGTCTCCCCAAACATTTCCTCCTCCATATTCTTCTTTTCTTTATGTTGTTTTCCCTGCAAATCAGCGCACAGGCAATTTGTATTTCAAGTTTCTTGCGGGCTACTATTTTGAATAATAATCCCACCGTGTGTCTCAATCAGCTCCCTAGTTCAGTAGTCAGGGCACTGATCAGGGTATCAGCCACATTCACTTTCATTATATACTGATTCACGACCTAGGGAGCTGATTGAGACGCAGGGTCAGTCTCACGTGAGAACTCTGGTCTTTAACACGTAATATTGCGTTGTTTCCTTGTCATGTCTCGCATGTGTTTGGTTGTGAAACGTAGTTTGCGTGCCAGACAGAGTTGTCGGCGATTCTTCCTATTGTAAAGTCATGCAGTGTGAAAACTTCTGTCGCCGATCCATCGTGCAGTTTGAACACAGCAGCGACTGAATGCTGGCCAAGACAGTCATGCAGTGTGAAAAGAACAGTGACCCGACTACTTTGAAAATCGTGCAGTCTGAACTCGGCATAACACTCTCTGACGTAAGACTCTGTGTCAGACCTGAGGATGCATTTATCCAGCTGTAATTCCTACAGACCTTTTTATATAAAGGAGATCAATCCTCCAATTGGATCAGCTATACCTCATAAACCAATCACATTACAGCCTCAACTCACTGAATCACTTCAGAACAGCATTTTATCAGTGGAAACTCCAAAAATAGTTAAGACCAAAATCCATGTTTAAAGTGGAAATTAACCGATTCGGTACGCACATTTAACAGCCCAATACCTACAGAAAAGTCTCTTGGAGCAAAAGCTAAAACCGAACAGGAAGTCAGATATTTTGAATTAACTTGACATTTTTTTCCAGACGTTGTACTTTAAAGGTGCCCAAGATTCAAAAATTGAATTGTTACTTAACAGTCGGGGTGTATGCCCCCAATATTTGCATATGCCAGCCCATGTTCCCAACATTATGAAAGGCATTAGACAAGGGCAACCAGTAACGTCTGGATCTGCACAGCTGAATCATCAGACTAGGTAAGCAATCAATAACAACAGTGAAAAATGGCAGATGGAGCAATAATAACTGACATGATCCATGATATCATGATATTTTTAGTGATATTTGTAAACTGTCTTTCTAAATGTTTCGTTAGCATGTTGCTAATGTAGGCTACTGTTGGTTAAAGTTACCATCGTTTATTACTGTATTCATGGAGACAAGAGCCATCGCTATTTTCATTTTTAAACACTTGCAGTCTGTATAATTCATAAACACAACTTCATTCTTTATAAATCTCTCCAACAGTGTGTAATGTTAGCTTTAGCCACGGAGTACCATCAAACTCATTCAGAATCAAATATAAACACCCAAATAAATACTATACTCACATGACCCGAAGCATGCATGCAGCATACATGACGAACATCTTGTAAAGATCCATTTGAGGGTTATATTAGCTGTGTGAACTTTGTAAATGCACTGTATTATAGAGTCGCGAGCTCGATGTGGCAGGGAGCATGAGATTTAAAGGGCCAGCAGCCCCTGAATCGGTGCATAGTTAATGATGCCCCAAAATAGGCAGTTAAAAAAATTAATTTAAAAAAAATCTATGGGGTATTTTGAGCTGAAACTTCACAGACACATTCAGGGGACACCTTAGACTTATATTACATCTTGTAAAAAAAAAAGTTCAATAGCACCTTTAACAAACTCCTCCTAGAGCTTTAATCAGATCAACATCATATTTGGTCAGTCTAATCTAAAGGCCTTTGCAACGATAAATTGCGAAGATCTAGTTATCTAGAGTTATCTAGAGTTTTCTAGAGCCTGGGTGGGAGGGCCCCCTTCAACGCTGCTTGCAGCTTTAATTAAAGTCGTCATGAAACGGAAGTTGCGATTGTCTTTTCTTATGTGACGTCTATCCAAGTGAAACGGCATCTGAAATGAGAGGGCGAGACTTGATTTCGTCCTTCGGGAATTGATTGGAAGTTGGGCGTTGCTAACAAAATGGAGGCAGATATGAATTACTCACTCCGAGCACTCACGTTACTGTAAGAGCTTTATTGAGGATGACGAGGACCGTTAACGCCACTAAACAGCGAGAGAGACTGACTGACTGATGGTGTGTGTCCATTGGCACGGAGCGACCGGGTAAGCACGAGTGTTTTCGGGTCATTCCTATGGAAGTTCAGCCACGCGTTAGTTTAGTGTGATGCTCAACTTCCATAGGAATGAATCTAAAAATGCTCTGGTCGACACACAGCCTGACTGACTGAACGTGTTGCAGGTTCCTTTCCATGTTTACTGTACACCCCAATGACTGGCATCAGCAGTGGTTAATGCATTAATCTCTATAAAGTGAAGCACAGCATTTACGCCATACGTCAATGCAATTCCAGATAGCTCCACCCTTGCGCCATAGCATGTGACAGGAAGAGACGATGAGTCGTTTTGAAGGGGGATGGGAGGTTAATGATTTTGATTAAAGATTATGAAGGCACATGAATTTTAAAAAAATAATGAAGTTCACGGATAAATTATTGATAATAAATACTACAATATTCCATAAAAAAAATAAGAATTGTCAATTTTGATTTCATGCCAACTTTAACATTACATTTGTGAGTATGACTCTCACTCGGCTTGTGAATGACTATAACTTGCACACAGCCACTTAAAAACTGTTCACAAGCTTCTATGGGTTTGATTTTGGTTGTCATTTGTTGAAATAAATACAACAAAAAAATAAAAATACAGTGTGTCGGTGACTGTCCGCTGAATGCCTATCCAATTCTCCTCCATGGCCATATGGGAAAGTGAATATTTACAGTTCCCTGAGATACTTCACTCGTACTGAGTATGGGGAAAGGTCTCCTTTTTCCCCGTTACTGAAGCCTTTTTCAATAACGCAATGTAACTGCATCATCATTGGTTCAACAACTTGTCACCTTTATTTATATAATGCTTTTTACAATGCAGATTGTGTCAAAGCAGCTTTACATTGATAACTGGTACATAATTTTGGCTGCACAGCAGCTCTTAAAGAATACTGTCAATGCAGGCAGATCAAAGCACTGTTGAATAAAAGTGAAGAATACTGTTGAATATCAAATGTCAAGTGTCCCCAACTAAGCAAGCCAAAGGCAACAGCGGCAAGGAACCCAAACTCCAACGGGTGACATCAGGTGGCAAACAAGTGGCAAATAGGTGTTAAAAAGGGAAAAAAACCTTGGCAGAAACCAGGCTTAGTCGGGGGCCAGTTCTCCTCTGGCGAACAGTGCTTTGTTACGAATCAGATTGCTATCATAAGTCTGATAGGATCGCAACAATCAAAGTATTTATTTCAGTTCCATCCAGTTGAGGATCATATTCATCACGCCGGTATGGATGGATTGTTGAGGAACTGTGCTACTAGCTGTTGTGTCGATGAGGCCTTCACAATGGATGATCTAGTCCAGAGGTCACCATTCCTGCTCCTGAAGGGCCGGTGTCTCTGCAGAGTTTAGCTTCAACCCTAATCATACACACCTGAAGCAGCTAATTAAGGTCCTACTAAGCATACTAGAAACTAGTGATGTCCAAATGAAGCAACGAATCAGTATTGAACCACTTCATCAATTGTTTTGAAAATGGCTTCATTCATTCAAAGCTTCGTTTCAGTGACATCTAGTGGCGAAATTGTAGATAGCAATATAATGTCTGTATAAGTGTAACTAGGGTTTGTGTGAATGATGTAAATAAACCAGCCACAAAATAAATAAGCCAGGTGCAGTAGGATAACCAAGGTATAATAAAGCACCTTATTAGGACTGATCAGATAAAAATGTTCCCACATTGGAGAACAGGTTTTCTTCCTAGCTGGCTCCATGATGATGATCAAACAATGCAGTGATAATAACAACTATGCAAACTCCTAATACAACAAACCCACATCTTGTGCATCATTTTGGGTGTCTATATAGTCCTATTACGCACCTAAAAAGCTGCTGAAGCGTGCGCGCAGCAAAGTCTCGCATCATGAAGCCTCTCGCGATGCGAAGCAGTATCGACTGGTCTGAACCACTCACGTGATTCACTTAGAGAACTGAAGCAGTTGCTGCTTCGGACGTCATCGGTCACGTGTGTTTTTCCGCACCAAAGCAAGCTCCGAAGCAGTAGTTCAAGAAAAATGCTGCTCCGAGTTCGAAGCTTGTGTCGGAGCATCGGTGTCAGACGGTCATCACTACTAGAAACTTCCAGGAAGGCGTGCTGATGCAAGTTGGAGCTAAACTCTGCAGGACACCGGCCCTCCAGGAACAAGTTTGGGGACCCCTGATCTAGTCGACTCGATCTCTGCTGATCTTTGTCTATGAGTAAACCAATGACGGCGCGGTATAGCTGCGCTGCCTATGGTGACAAAGCGTGCGAAGAAGCCCACCTAAATGGGCGGGGCTACGGCTATATAAGCAGGCATTTCGCCATAGGATTTCAGTTCTCTCTCCTTCAGCGACGACTTCACATCGCTCTTCACTGATCTCCGGCTGAAGCCTTAACCGTCTGGAAGAAGCTATCGCCATCGTCGAAGAGGCTCCTGCAGCGGACTGAGCTGAGTTCGCCGGACGAAGACAGCGCTGGCGCCCTCACAAACTGCCGCCTCGAGCGCCTCTCTTGAGCCGCCTGCTTCCGGCCGCCATCCGGCGTGTCTAAAAGAGCATTTCCTGCAGTTTATCACCGCTCTAAAAGAGCTTTTCTCAGCAGTTCAACCACTCTAAAAGAGAGTAATCACCGTTTTCTGTGGCACAGATGTTCTCATTTGGGGCACGAGAGCGAGCTCTCACTCTCAGCTGAATTTGAAATGATGCTCTCCCTTGACTTAGGCGAGACTCATGATACATTTTCTGTCTGAGTGTTTTTCTCCATATCTCTTGCGTGTCGCTTGCCGGCCCCGCCCCCGCAAGCCACGTCAATTGAGAAATATGACATGTCCTTCCCCGTTTCGGGCAAGAATCATGTCATATGCTATTTGGAGCATATTTCTGCTTTTGCACTGAGTTTGTCTACGTGTTGCTTGCCGGTTCTGCCCCGCAAGCCGCGTTTATTGAGAAATATAACATGTCTCTCAGGGAACCAATATTTTATATATATATATATATATATTCAGTTGACAGCAGGTTTTTGCTGAGTCTTAAACCTCTCAATGCGTTGCTTGTCGGCTCCGCCCCCCCAAGCCACGTCAATTGAGGAATATGACATGCTGTTTTTCCCCAGCACAGGTAAGACACATGTTGAATACCCAATTTAATAGAGCACATTTCTGCTGTTCACACTGAGTTTCTCTATGCGTTACTTGCCGGTTTCTGCCCCGCAAGTCGCATTCATTGAGAGATATAACGTGTCACTCTCCCCCTTCTTGGGTGAGACCAATGTTATACATGTTCAGTTGATACAGCTTATTTCTGCCGAGTTTGTTTGATTTCTCAGCCCGTTGCTCGCCGGTTCTGGCCTGCTAGCCGCATTCTTTGAGAATTATAAAATGACACACTTGGGTGATACTTATGTTATGTATAGCGTATAACAAGTCTCTCTGTGTGTCGCTTGCCGGCCCCATCCCTGCAAGCCACGTTCATGAGGATGTATGTGCTCATTGTATGCGAGCTAATTGCTCTCTCGTGCTTGGTGGAATCTTCGTATGCTCATTATTATAGTCCTCTGATCATGTCACTTGCTGGCTCTGCCCCGCAAGCAATGTTCATTTGAGGAAGAGCGGTCTCACTTCTGACACCACTCGGCTGAATTTAACTTGACGCTCCCCCCTGTCTATGGTGGGACTCGTGATGTATATTCCTTCTGAGAAGCATAATTTTTCATTGTTTTGGCCGTTTTTCTCAGTGTGTCACTTGCTGGTCTCACCCAGCAAGCCACGTCCTTGAGAAAGAACATTTTCACTGAGCACGTATGAGCATCTTCCTGGTATTTTTATAAATGCCCAGCCTCTCAGCATGTCGCTTGCCGGCCCAGCTCTTCAAGCCACGTTCTTCGAGGACATACGCTCTCTATGGGAGCGCGCTCATTTATGCTCAGCTTTACATGACACATGCTCTCTGATCCATTCCCTTACACATGGGCTGAAGCTGACAGGCCATCTCCGGGGTGTCACGCTGGAAGCTGGGGATAATATTTAAGGCTGCAGTTCGGTGATCTCGGATGACGCTCATGTCCTCCGAGCCAAAGTAATGTCTCTGAGGTAGGGAGCTATAGAAATAGTATTCCCCCAGCAAATCAGGGTTCTACAGCCGTTACTTCTCATCCCCAAGAAATATGGTGGTCTCAGACCCATCTTTGACCTAAGACTCCTGAACCTCTCTCTCATGAGATGGAAGTTCAAAACGTTATCGCTGAAGCAGATACTCGTGCAGGTTTATCTCGAGGACTGGTTCTGCTCAGATGCAAGATGCTTGCTTTCACATCCAGATAGCCGCCCATCACAGCACATGAGTGCCTTAGACTCAGGGTCAAATTTGCCAAGAGCTCACTGCTCCCCAGCCAGCGTATTACGTCCCTTGGTTCAGTTCTCGACTCGACACGACCAGAGTGCGCTCTGGCCATTCAGCAGCTCGCGGCATCAGTCAGGAACAGAGCCCTCTGAAGTTCTTTCAGAGGATGCTAGGGCTGATGGCTTCCGCCTTCCTGGTTCTGCAGCTCGCCTTTCTCGGATGCGGCCTCTGCAATACTGGTTGAAGTTTCGGGTCCCTCTTCACGTCTGGCGGTGCGGCCACCTGCATCAATCGGGCCTGTTTGACAGCTCTGAAACCCTGGACGAACCCTGTATGGCGGTGTCCAGAAGGACAGTGCTCTTGACAAATGTGTCCAACACGGGTTGGGACCCTCTTTCCGAGGGCAGACTGGCCTTTGGCTCGTGGTCTCACGAGGAAAGCCATCTGGATATCAACTGCCTAGAGATGCTGGCAGTGATCCGAGCCCTCCACGCGTTTCAGGCTCACCTGACAGGACGCCACATCTTAGTCCAGTCAGACAGCATGACAGTGGTGTCTTACATAAATCACCAGGGTGGTCTTTCGTCCAGCCGCTTCTGCGCTCTGGTGAGGCGTCTTCTGGAATGGGCATTACCAAGGTTCCGGTCACTCAAAGCCACTTGCATACCTGGGAGAACGAACTTGGGAGCAGATATGCTATTTCGGAGCAACATCCCCTCAGGCGAGTGGATGCTCCACCCCCAGACAGTTCTCACAATCTAGGAGTTCTTCAGGAAGGCAGAGGTAGACCTCTTCGCCTCAGAAGACAACTCTCACTGCCCAATTTATTTTTCAAAGGAGCACCCTCCTTTACGCATTTCCCCCGATCGCTCTGATCTCTCAGGTCATCAGACGAATCAGGGAAGACAAGCACAGAGTCCTCCTAGTGGCCCTGCTCTGGAGGAGCCAAGTCTGGTCCTCAGAGCTGTTCAGGCCCGAAAGCCCCGTGGCCGATCCCCCTGAGACGGGACCTCCTCTCTCAGACGAAAAGGACGATCTGGCGTTCCCAGACAGAACTCTGGGCTCTGCACCTCTGGTCCCTCGATGGGAGCCTACAAACCTCCCAGGGGACGTACTAAATACCATCTCTCAGGCGAGAGCTCCGTCCACGAGATGCCTCTATGCCCAGAAATGGTCGGTCTTTGTTGACTGGTGCTCTGCACGCAACATAGACCCAGTGGAGTGTGACGTATCTCCAATATGGTCTTTCCTCCAGTAGCGTTTAGATAGGGGTCACACCCCTTCAACTCTCTGCTTATGTAGGAGCCATCGCAGTGTTTCATTCTCCTACCGCTGGCCAGTCAGTGGGACGAAACAGCCTTGTGGTGCGTTTCTTGAGAGGTTCTAGGCGATTAAATCCACCTCGTTGTCTCAACATTCCCACCTGAGACCTCTCTCTGGTCCTCAGAGCTCTCAAATGGCCTCCGTTTGAGCCACTGCGTTCAGCTGACCTCAGGCCTTATCTGCTTTGTCGGCCGCATCAAAGGGTCTTCGGTCTCAAAGCAACGTCTCTTGCGTTGGACAGTCGACGCTATTGCTCTTTGTTACTCCTCTATGGGCCAGAACTACCCCATAGGAGTCAGAGCCCACTCCACTAGAGGAATGGCTTCCTCTTTGGCCTGGTCCAGTTTCTATTAAGACATCTGTGAGGCGGCCGGCTAGTCCTCGCCGTTCACCATTGTCAGATTTTATAATTTGGATGTCCCGACTTTACTAGCTCGGGCCCTCTTGGTATAATACAGTGGCCTCTATCGAGCTCCGCTTCATGCCACTCCGGGAGTTAACTTCCGTTTGCGAGATTAACTATGGGTTCGACGGCTCCGGCCTTCTCACTTGTCCACTGGTTCCCTCGCGGTATCCAAGACAAGTCCAGTCATTCCCTGCTGTGGCACGGCGCGGTTGAATTCCTTCCCCATACGCAGTACAAGTGAAGTATCGAAAGGGAACGTACTCGGTTACTAGTGTAACCTCGGTTCTCTGAGATACGGAACGAGTACTGTGATACATGCCGTGCCACAAGGCTGCGGCTTCAGTGTCGTTGCTTCAGTCGAATGACCTGAAATGCTATGGCGTAATGCCTGCTTATAGCTGTAGCCCTGCCCATTTAGACTGGCTTATTTGCGCGCTTTGTCGCCATAGGCCGCGCAGCTATGCCATGCCGTCATTGGTTCAACAACTTGTCTATGAGTGAACCAGTGATGATGCAGTTACACTGCGTTATTGAAAAAGGCTTCAGTAATGGGGAAAAAGGAGACCTTTCCCCATACGCAGTACTCGTTCCATATCTCAGGAAACCAAGGTTACGTTAGTTAGTAGTATGTTACATTTACACTCTACCCACAAAGAAATGGATCAACTTCTGTCAGCTTGTTGAACACATTTATTTATTCTGACATTTTCTACCATATGATGGCTGAAGCAGCAGCATGTGACACAGTTCTCATGATCAACATTGTAAACCGAATTCTACAAAACTGAAGTGAAAACACCAAATTATCATTCAATGGGATAGAATATATTCTTATCAATCACTCCTTCCCCTCCTGCCACATTTCGCGTGCAGCACTGACATCATGTGCAAACAACCTATAGAGAAGGCATAGGATGTAGCGTAAGCTTTGTGAACTGTGAGTTTCACACTTTTAACATTTAAGAGGCTGTTGTGTCAACCTTGATTTATTGCAATATAGAGCTGTTTTATTTTGATTTTAGAAAATAAACAATCAAAGCTTAAGGCTTTTCTCCAGTGTGAGTTCTCATGTGGTCTATAAGGTGTCCTTTTCGACTGAAACTCTTTCCACACTGTTGGCAGGTGTAAGGCTTTTCTCCAGTGTGAATTCTCATGTGGTCTATAAGGTGTCCTTTATGAATGAAACTCTTTCCACACTGTTGACAGGTGTAAGGCTTTTCTCCAGTGTGAATTCTCATGTGGACTTTAAGGTTTTCATTTCTAATAAAACTCTTTCCACACTGTTGGCAGGTGAAAGGCTTTTCTCCAGTGTGAATTCTCATGTGGTCTTTAAGGCTACTTTTATGACTGAAACTCTTTCCACATTGTTGGCAGGTGTAAGGCTTTTCTCCAGTATGAGTTCTCATGTGGTCTTTAAGGCTTCCTTTATGTCTGAAACTCTGTCCACACTGTTGGCAAGTGAAAGGTTTCTCTCCAGTGTGAATTTTCATGTGGACTTTAAGCATGTCTTTACGTGTGAAACTCTTTCCACACTGTTGGCAAGTGAAGGATCTCTCTCTAGTGTGAACTCTCAAGTGGACTTGAAGGTTTCTATGTTGATCAAAAGTCTTTCCACACTGTTGGCAGGTGAAATAACTTTTAGTTCCAGTCTTTTGAGCTCCTTTTTGTAAGGAAAATTTTGTAGATTTTTTTTCACTCATTGAATGATGTTTTTTCTCTTCATCCCTTTCATTAAGTTCATGACTCGCCTCTCTCGGTGCCATCAGATCTAGGGCAAAAATAGACAAAAAAAAACAATTTAGAGATTTAAAGCATTAAAATTAACAACATTTATGATCTATACACTATCCTATCATATGGATCAGGGATGGGCAGCTTTGGTACTGGAGGGCCACTCTTTTGCAGAGTTAAGTTTCATCCCTAATGAAATACACCTGCCTGTAATTTTCAAGCATTCCTGAAGATTTAAGGCTGATTTATACTTCTGCGTCGTAGGCACGCCGTAGGCACGCCGTAGGCACGCCGTAGGCACGCCGTAGGCTGTGAGTGCCACACGTAACCTAGGATGTAGCCTGACGTGCACCTCTTCAAAAATGGGGGGGGGGGGGGGCGTCTCCAGGAACAGGTTTGGTCATTCCTGCTCTAGGTTCAACTCATCAACTCTGATACTCTGATCTGAGACTGATGTATATTTCAAATAAATCTACAAAGTGTCCTGTTAGAGGTACTCCAGGGCTGCAATCAAGTTCAGATTTTTATGCCCTTGCCTTGCTAACTTCCCTCCATCTTAAGGACTCAGAAGTACATCATTGTTTACTCTGAACCAACACTGGCAGAATCTGTCTAGCTACTTTAACCCTTGTGCAGTACACTCAAGGGGCTTGCACACCGGACACGTCTTTAAAATTTGAACGCATTGTTTTCTGAGTTCATAGCTGGGCACTGCAGACAGGTGCCGAATATCACCGCCGGTGTGTGTACACTCATAGAAAACAATGCGTTCGAATTTTAAAGTCGTGCTGCGCTGAGCTTCACGTCCAGTGTGCGAGCCCCTTCAGGGTCTTTGGGTTCTCCACAGACCCCAGGCAACAAAATTATTTAATTTTGTAACAAAATAATTGTTTTGTTTTAAAAAAATAAATAAAATAATAAATGTAATTTTACTCTTTTTTTTTTTTTTACTCAACATTTGGAGGATAGTTTTTGGAGGATAGTGGAGCTCTGCAGCCATCTACTGGTAAAAGTGATAGTTTACTTTTAAAACTGCATTTTTCAAAAGATGGGCAAAAATCTTACACTAAAGCCGGGCACACATTTAAGCTGTGCACACACTTAACGATTGTGAGGCCGATTATGAATGTAAATTGATACTTATGAATGATCGCGCTCTAACACGTCCAGTCGCGTTCAGTCTGCGATTACAGTCGGTGTTCAAATTCCATGTGTAAGTATATAAATCTGCTTCAGTCGCAGGAAACAATTGGTATGTGTGTTCAGTTAAATCTTAGAATGTTTCAGCTAATCGTTAGGTGTGTCCCCGGCTTTAACGACTATCTAAAACATTCTAAGACTGAGCTCAACATACAGTGATTGTTTCCTGCGGCTGAAGCCGATTTAAATACTTATACATGGAATTTAAATGCGACTGTAATCGCAGACTGAACGCAACTGGCTCTGACTGGACGCGTTTGAGCGCGATCAGTCATAAGTGTCGATTTACATTCATAATCGGCCTTACAATTGTTAAGTGTGTGCGTGGCTTAAACCATGTCAAATTATCCATGTTATCCTCATGAATGAAAGTTAGAAATGCGGGTCTTTTATAAAGTTAATTTTACATAAAATGCTGTTTTTGTATAAAAATAAAAACTGCACAAATATGAAGTAAATTGACATTGCCCGTAATGATTACTGAGATGGCACATTCGGACGGGACTAAAATCACTGAAAAGCTCTGGTAATAATTACTTTACCCCACCTCCTCATGTAAAACTAGGCTTCAGACTGAGCGCTCTGATCATTTTGCGTGGTTTATTTGACTTGCTCACGCCTCGTCAAACATAAACGTCAGACATTGTTATAGGCAGTGTTGGGTAATTTACTCAAAAAAAGTAATCCACTACAAATTACTACATTAAAATTGTAATTTGATTACATTCATGATTACTGAATGTAAAAAGTAATCAGATTACGTAATTACTAATTACTTTGCATTCAAGTTACTTTGAAACCTACAAAAATACACCACAAACTGAAACTCATAGTTCTTTATGTAATTTAATATTGACTGAAAAATATTACAGAAGTATGAAAACAGCAACTTGACTTAAAAATATTTGTTAATCATCTCTAGGTAGCTTATTCATTCAAATGCAATCATAACAGTTGCCTGAGGCACTCAACGACCACGTCATCTGTGAGCATGAGATTCTAACAAACTAAAAACAACTTAGTAAAAATAAACTAATAAATATATGAAATATTGTATGTTTATTTTTGTTTGCAGTTTTTTATAGTATTTAATGATTATAAACACATATTAAGCATGACAAACCATACAATCGATTAAACCGAGGGGAACGCGGGTATGACATCATAGACAGGCGACTCCTCACACGTCCCGGAGCCTTGGTTAAAATTGCAATTTTCTCACGATTTCCAAATAGTTGGAAACATTTGGGATATTGTAAGTACTCAAGTGAACAAAATATATAACACTGGCCTAGTGGTTTTTGGATATTTAACTCAAAATTCTTTTAACCCTTTAACCTTTAACCCTTCACAGATTCGAATGGTGTTACATCTATGTGGCCATAAATGTCTGAGTAGGCGTAGCCAAAGACAAAGTGGAAACTTTGTCTACTCAGACAAAGTTTCCACTTTTATAAGTAAATTCAAGTGATCGCACCGGCGCCTCACGTCGCACAACATATATCAGTTTTAGCAACTTGACATTGCAGCCTGTTAATTGTAAAAATAACATACATTCAACCAAATATGTAAAAAGTTATAGTAGTATGTGTACAATAAAAGTGTTTAAATAATATAGTTTAGCCTCCAAATCGTGACTTGTAAACATTTGGATTTGTGCCAAATTATAGGTTATAACGCCAGTTTCTGTTTCAGTTTAGCTGTAAATTAATTAGTTTTGGCTTAACAGTTATATATTATTTTTTTCATAACTAAAATAGTAGTGGTGCCCCCCAAATATACTGTGCGACTTATGACTGGTTTTGTGGTCCAGGATTAGATTTAATGGAAACACTGAATTTAAAGTGATGTAGTTACACATTACCACATTTACTCACTATAGTAATGAGTTAATAGTGTTAATAATAACCCTAACTCTAGCTCTATAGTAAGTGCACTTGAAGGAGTGAATGAACCGACTGAGTGAATTAGGACACTTTTCTGTAAAATATACTTCTGCATATTCTCTATTTCTGTAGATCTGGACATTTTAATAATGATCAATGATCAAATGACTGAGTTCAGCTGTGAGAATAAAACCAACCTGTTTGTTCCTCAGTTTCTTCATTTTTCACACTGAAAATTCTTTAATCTTCATGTCTTCAAACTCCTCTTTATTAAACTCAATCTTCATGTCTTCAGTTTCCTCTTTAATAAACACCATCTTTATATCTTTATTCTCTTCCTCTTTAATAAACTCCATCTTCATGTCTTCAGTCTCCTCTTTTTTAAATGCCATCTTTAAGAAGAGAATAATTTAACAGAGTTATTGGTCTAATGACCCGGTTAGACAAATATTCTCTAAAAAACTAACACTGCAAATGAATAAACTTCATATTTAGGCATTTATAACTGATGAAACATGATTAGTTAGTTTGTTAATGTTTGTTGTTGTCGTTCATGTTCACTGTTTGAGCAGCACGTGTCGTGATTCACTGAATCATTTTATAAAAAGTATTTGATTCAATTGACTCGGAGTTGAAAAGTTCAGTTTCTCCATCATTACTCGCAAGAGATTGAACTTGTGTTCATGATAAACTGATTTATAATATATATAGAGAGAGAAATGAGACGCAGGTTTAATGTTTCTCATCAGTGGATATGAGTTTTACTGACACAATTATCCTTCATTGCAGTTAGATAAAGAATCACAATGTTACATTAAAGAGTAAATAAACTAATTTCACATCGTTTGTAAAAAAATATTAAAACCTTTAACTGTTTCTATAGATTTAAACAGATTAAATTCTTAAAACAAACCTTTCCAGCAGATGCAGGAGTTCGGCGCAGTCTTATGACGTCATGTCGTCACTCCAAAATAAAAGTCCTGTTCACACGCTGCATTGTTTACGATCACAGAAGTGCATTGACGGTTTTACCAGTTAATCTTTGTATTAAAATTAAAACAGTGAGAAACATGATACAAACAATCATGGTAAAAAAGGTATGAGTTCACATTAAGTGAAACATGAAACACATTAAGTGTAGTTTAAGTTTGTATACAAATCAGTTAACCTTCAGTATGAATGTGTAGTTTACAGCATTAGGGTCATTCTACGAAACGGGTGCCATTTGGGTCCGCAACATTTGGTCAGATGTTCGTTTTGACATAATATATGATCAAATGGTTTTTTTGAAGATTAGCATACTATTTTTAATCATTTTTCATTATTACATAGCCAATTTCACATGTCCGTGTTAACCAACATGACATTTGCATCTAAAATATCACCAAATAAGTTATATATTTTTTTCAAACATATACTATTTTCAGGATTATATGTGTCCCTGTTTAAACAAAATATATTTATTCACAATAAACCTTATTTTTTTTGTAAATATTTTATGATTTGTGTACATCCCTCAGTTTGACTTACCACCCCGTCACACTAACTTGTTTTATCTATAAATAATGCTCTGTTCCTTTAAATGACATCACAAAGCCTAAGTGACATCATTTGAGCCTTATAGCCACCAGGAAAAAAAGAAGGCAACTATGAACATTTTTTTTACATTGTTTATTTGTTGCTTTTTCATGTTAGGCAGGGCCCGTCACGCACAATAGATAGGGAAAACTGTTTTTTATTCATTTTTTTACATTATTAATACAAAGATAATTATAATTCAGATTGAATGCATGTATGCTAGGTGAGAAACTTGACCACATGGGAGATTTGCGGACATTTTGGGATGAAATTTATCACCCTGTCACAAAAACATGACGGGGTGGTAAATTTCATCCCAAAATGTCCCCTGATAAAAATCACATTCTGGGGGGTAAAACTTTTTTTAAGGGTTCCCTTGGTAAAATGTGCATTCCAAGGGCTAAATATCATGTTATTTGGGCTCGCTTCAACCCGTGGACATGAAAAACAACCTGCAGCAACAGTGTAAAAGTAGCCTAGCCCAATTTTGTGGGAAAAACGCAGACTTTGCAACACTGTTTGGTTCATTAATTCACTCATTCACTCACTCACTATATCACTCACACACTTTTTACTCAATTTGAAGGTCTCCCCTCCCCCAGTTTTTAAAGTTTAAAACCAGCAGATCATATAGAGAAACACTTTGTCCATACCACCCGTCACACCAGTTACCACCCCGTCACATTTACCACCCCGTCACAGGGTCATTTTGTTAAAGGTTTATGGAAAGAAAATGAAATATTACATAAATTAATGTTGTTCTTGTTGTGTGGACTGATCAGATGAATGTAACTTTATTTGTATTTTTTAAGTAAATTCATTTTTTCAGTACAAACAATGAGGCAATTGAAAGGTCAAAAGGTCAATTTCAAGATTAAAAATCTAAAAATAAAAAATATACAGCTATGGAAAAAATTAAGAGACCACTCCAAGTTCAGAAATCAATGTTAAGTGGTCTCTTAATTTTTTCCATAGCTGTATATGAAATTACAGACTGTCTACTGATGGTTTCCAAAAAAGGGACATTTTTCTATTAGGAAAACATTAGATTTTAAAAAACTGTTTCTTGTTTTACTGCTCCAATGGTGTACATATTGTTCGTGACGAGGTGGTACAAGAATGGCTTCCTTGCCTGAATAAAAAGGATAATATTAATAAAGATTTTGTGCCTGAGGTGGGAAAATATGTTTTTGGACGATTAACATATCTTTCAATTTGTAGGTTTGTTTAAAAAAAATTTTGTTCATAATGAAAATTTTGAAAAATGCAAAGTGGAAATGGCACCCGTTTTGTAGAATGACTCATTAATTGAGAAATTTTTTTTTTCTTGAGAAAATTTGCCATCTACTGTACCTGATATACAGTATATCCAAAATAACTGATATTGAATCGAATTTCAAGTTAGTGAATTCAAATGCATAACTATGATGACAGATTAGCAGGAAATGGTGCAAAACAAAGTCCAAACAGGACTTCACCGAATACTCAGTACAAAAAACTACACTACACCACTGCTTCTAAAGTTAACTTTTTTGCCAACTAAATGTTCCTCAGTAAAGTTTTTACAGTGTTGAATTAACATTAGCTAAAATTAACGCTGGTGCTAATAAGCTGCAAAGTTATTTTACTAGCTATGGCTAGTCACACTGTACTATGTCAATTTGCAGAGGATGAAGAGAAAATCAACAAGCATCTCTAATTTTTTTAAGAAGAAATGTAGCACAGGGGAGTGTAGGTCTGAGGAAGGTGAGAATACACTTGAAGATAATGTCCAAAATGAGGCAGAGCAGCAAGCCCGTGAGCAGGCAGAGTCTGTTACAGCGAGAAACAGACAGAATCAGTGATTGTTGGGCCAGCAGGTGAAGTTAAATAGACATGATTGTTTAAGTTACACTTGATAATGAAATGGATGCTAGAGTCAGCAGTATAATAACTTGACTTATGTTTATGGTATTTAGTGACACTTTTGTCCAAAGTGACTTACAATGACATTAATAAGTAGGCCTATACCATGCACATTAAAGTTAAAGGATTAGTTCACTTTTAAATTAACTTTTCCTGATAATTTACTCATAATTTACCCCATGTCATCCAAGATGTCCATGTCTTTCTTTCTTCAGTCGAAAAGAAATTAAAGTTTTTGATGAAAACATTCCAGGATTTTTCTCCATATAGTGGACTTGAATGGGCACTTTGGCGATTGAAGGTCAAAATTAGTTTCACTGCAGCTTCAAATTGTTCAAAACGATCCCAGATGAGAAATAAAGGTCTTATCTAGTGAAACCATCGCTCATTTTCTGATAAAAATTGAAAATTATATAAGTTTTAACCTTAAATGCTCATCTTGAACTAGCTCTCTTCTTCTTCTCCTCTATTAGAATTCCAGCAGTGTAGACACTGCTAAGTGCATTACTGCCCTCCGCAGGTCAAAGTTTGAACTAATTTTTATATGCAATATGATAGTTCAGTAGTATTTAACAATTAGTTCAAACGTTCTGAGTCTCTAGTCTGCGAGGAAAGAGACATTAACAAACACTACGTTCAGAGTTTCCGTCCAGCAAGACAGTAACGACATCTGCAACAAGGTTAAGCTCAGGAGAGCAAACCTTCACTCAAAGGTACCTTCATCTGTGTGTTCCAGATTGTTAAGGACCTTCTGCACCTACACCAGGGCCTCATCCGCGTGTTCCAGATTTTAGGACCCTTTGGTGCTCCAGGAGATCAGTATCCCACAGAGCTTCGTGTTCAAGACTGTTGAAACAGATTCTGGCTCCTCTCCCCACTGCATTGTCACCCAGCACAACCAGTGGAAGACGTCACCGTCATCGGACTCGACCAAGTGGAACGTAAATATCACTTAACCAAACCTCTTTCCAGAGACCTTGGCATTGTTGTATATTATCAGTATATAATTTCCTAATTTCCATTAGATGTAATATAGCTGATGTTAGTTAATAACAAATAATCTTTCATTTATTTGTTTGGTGCATAATAAGGTTCTCCACCTTATTATTTTCAGAGAAACAGTTTATCTTTCCATAAGATAGCGTAACTCTTCCATAGCCACACCCAACTTAATCACTTGTATTCTATGTATCTTATGCACTTTATTCCTTTATCATTCATGGTATTCATTCAGTAGTTGTGTTAGTTATTCTTGTTTATCTTTTTGCTAATAAAATGTATTTTATTACACTTGTGTCTTCCTTGTGCTGATAATACAGAAAAGGTTCTACAAGTTAGCAATTTCACCAATCTTTCAGATAAATCAGCTGACCACTTTACGTTAATTCTAAATGAATGAAAGCCCCTGTTAGGAGTGTTCTCATACTGCCAAGGTAACAGACCTTGACTGGTGCCCTGAACTAGGGAAAGGGGGGAAGTGGTCATCTGATGTACTCATAACCACACCTTAAGAGACGTGTGTCCAAAAGTCACAACGTCAGCGGTGACTTGAGTACCAATCCCTATTTTATTTCGCATCCTTGGATGGACAAAGTAAAAATCACTACAATTATAAAGTATTGCTAATGACCTATAAGGCTCTAAATGGTTTATCTCCTGTGTACTTAACTGATCTTCTATCGCCCTACAATCCTTCACGCTCCTTAAGATCACAAAACTCTGGACTTCTGGTTGTACCTAGGATATCTAAGTCCACTAAAGGAGGGAGAGCGTTTGCACATTTGGCTCCGAAACTCTGGAATAGCCTTCCTGATAATGTTCGGGGCTCAGACTCACTCACCCAGTTTAAATCTAGATTGAAGACGCATCTCTTTAGCCAAGCATTCACATAATGCATCTCATTCCAGATTAATTGCATGTGACTATCTTTGCTTAATGTTATGAACAGCAGCTACGCTAATTATTCTCCATTTGCTTTTCTGTTTTACCTCAGGACGGTGACTAGAGAGTACATCAGCTTCAGTTTGGATCCAGCCTCTTAAGAAGACCTCAGATGACCAACACCTGTGAAGAGATGGCGCTAACTCCTGCGAGGACTTCAGAAGACGCAATCATCTGGATCAACATGCACATTCCCAAAATTCTATATATCTTAATTATTGTTAATATGTAATTCATTTTTCCAGGAGCTCATTGCTTCTACCTTCAAGTAAATTGCTTACAGTTTGTAAATGAATTGCATAAATTATTACATTATTTGCTAACTGCATTCTTCTTTAAATTGTAATGTTGACATGCATTCTCTGTAAAGCTGCTTTGAAAAGATATGTATTGTGAAAAGCGCTATACAAATAAATGTGAATTGAATTGAACATTTATATCTGAATATTTTATTTTCTCTTTCCACCCTTTTCTATAAGCTACTTACATCATGCTTGTATTAGTTTTTTTATGGGTATTATGAGACTATCTGATGAAATACAGAAAGGTTTGACAGAAATGTTGTAAAGAAACAATAATATGACTAGGCTACAGACAAGGCAATAAATTATTATCCAATTCATAATTATAGCAGAAGGACCCCTCAAAAACAACAGCAAAACCCATTTGGAATGAGCTTCTCCATTTATTTCATAACCAAGGACTTTGGCCTGTGAAACAAGAATAAGAATACAATGTTGACAGTATACTAAGACATTAGTTTAAACAACCAATACACATTGTGA